>NC_081330.1:77413449-77716479 GCF_026419965.1 Kogia breviceps | reverse complement strand
AGGTGGAGGGTAAGTGGGGAGGGATGGACTGGGAGTTTGGGGTTAGTAGATGAAAACTATTACATATACAATGGGTAAACAACAAGGTCCTAATGTATAGCACAGGGAGCTATATTCAATATCCTGGGACCAACCATAAAGGAAAAGACTATAAAAAAGAATGTATATATGTGTATAATTGAGTCACTTTGCTGTACAGCAGAAATTAACATAACATTGTAAATCAACTATACTTCAATAAAAATTTAAAATTAAAAAACTCAACAGTAAAAAACATTTCAACAAAAGTGGACAAAAGATATGGACAGAGACTTCACTAAAGCAGATATATATGGCAAAGTAGCACCATAGAAAAATGCTCAATATCATTATTGATTAGGTAAATTCAAATTAAAAGTACAATGAATTGCCAATAAACACCTTTTAGAATTACTAAAATTAAAAAGCAAAAGAAAGCAGACAATACCTAATGCTAAAGACTATGTGAAGCAACTGAAATTGTATTGTACATTGCTGATGGGAAAGTAAAATGGTGTAGCCACTTTGAAGTCGGTTTGGCAGTTTTTTATGAAGTTAAATATACATTTACCATGTCATCCAGTCATTTCACTTCTAGGAAAATACTAAAGAGAAAAGAAACTATATGTCCATACAAAGACTGATAAATGAATGAACACAGTTTCATTTGTAATATTAAAAAAATGGGAACTACTTCAATGTCCATAAATAGATGAATGGTTACACAAATTGTAGTATACCTATATAGTGGAATGGTACTCGGAAATAAAAAGGAGAAATAAAAAGGAGAAATAAAAAAATAAAAAGGAGAAAACTTCATCCATGTAACAACATGGATGAAGTTCAAGTGAATTATGTTAAATGAAAGGAGACAGACAAAAAAGTGGTACAGTTCCATTCTGGAACATGAAAAATTATAGGAACAGAAAACAAGTAGGTCAGTTGTTTCCTGGGGTTAGTGGTCAGGTGGGGGTTTTATTACAGAAGATTGCATTCTTTTGGGTGATGGAAATATTCCTTATTTTGATGCTGGTTGTGATTTATAATTATGCATTTGTCCAAATTCATGTTACTGAACACCAAAAGTGTATTTTTTTTACTATATGTAAATTTAAAAGTGATTTAAATTATCAAGCTATATAATTTAATAGTTTAATATGAACATAGTAAAACGAATGAACACATATGGTACAGTGCAAAGCACAAGGTATTAGGAATCAGGCAAAAATTCTGCTTAATCCTGAGGAAGGTACTTAATCATTCTGAGCCTCAGTTAGCTCAACTATTAAATTAATATAATAATTTTATCTTATATATTTGCTGTAAAGATTAAATGAGAAGACTTATGCAAAGTCCCTAGCATAGGGACAGACACAGTATATGATTAATAAATGTCAGTCCTCCCACCCTTCTCCCTTATGCCATTTATTATAATTGTTTTAAAAGTTACAAATTGCTTTTACATCTGGAATTAAGATTGTTTTGGACACGTATGCTTTCTATAATTGACAGTCATGGGTATAATGTATAGTTTGTCTTTGTGGAACAAAAAAACATGAAATTCAGAGTGAGACAGGCCTGAAATAGAATTTTTGTTTAGCCACTTACCAGCTATGTGACCATGGGCAACTTACATAACCTCTCTAAGCCTCAATTCAATTTCACCATTTGTAATATGGGAGTGATGATGGTACCTACTTCAGAGGGTTTGGGGGAGAATTAAATGAGATAATGCATATGAAACATCACCACAGTGCCAGAGGAATACACAGTATGGATTCAACAATTGTAGTTGCTTTATTAAGGTGTTGTGCCTCAAGAGTCCACTTATGTAAGTATGGTGTAGAGAAGTTAGTTATTTTTAGTGTAACATAATTTTTCAAGTAGGTCTCACAGTTGTCCTTGCACTGTCCATGTCCTTCATGCTTGTACACATTTGGCTTTCATGAGTCCACCACTCAGGGTTTTTGTTTCCAGGTAGATAAAGACCTTTGTCCTAAATCAGTCGAACTACATCCCTAGACAAATTGAAAGCTTTCTCATTCTCTGACCTTTCCTAGCCTCTTTTTCCTTCTTTCTTTCCCTCATTTCCTATTCTTCCTTTGTTCTTTTGATCTTGTCCCTGTCTCACCTTTTCTCCTTTGAATGAGTTCCTCATTTATCTGAAATTTTACTGAGTTGTTTTCATTTTCTAGAACCTTTATGGTTCTGGGTTTTATGTTTATATCTATGATCCATTCACAAGAAACTTAGCAATTTCAGATGGAAAAGCTGGAAGGAAGTTCCTGTATATTTTCTAAGACCAGGGGACTACGATTGTCCCAAATTTAGCATAATCCAAGGCACATGCAAATGTTCAAGTACTGTTGAATGCATACATGAGTGAATGAAGGAATGTGTAAATTATTAAATAGAATATGTGAATAAGTAGATAATCCAGATATGGCTGTTAATCTGAGCCAAACTGCAGACTCTCATAGTTCTAAGATTTATAGAACTTATACTCTTTGCAATAAAAAATATTTTGTTTTGTGCATAGCTCATTAAGACCATAATGACATGATGACTCGCTGTAGGTAAAGTCTTAGGGAGAAATAAGAATATAACAAACTTTAAAAAAAGAAGACCATGTTTAAAGGAGACCATTTATCATTTCTCTGGTAGTAACATGAGTGCAGATCAATGCAAAACTACAGTAAATCTTTTGTTTGGGTTACACTTGTTTGAATGGCATATGACTGTGTTCATTTGTGCACCTTGGTTAGAATGAAAGCAGTGGTCCATAATCTTGGCTTCACATTAGAAACACCTAAGTACTTCTAAACAATGTCCATTTCATCATCCATCTAAGTGTCTACTAATGTGATGTAATAAAGTTACATTTCCTGTGATGCATTTCTGTAAAAAGTACTTACCTTGAACAGATCAGGCCTTTAGAAATATCTTCTAATTTATGGGAATTTAAGGAGCTACAGAAACAAACCAAATGACAGCATAAGAAAGCAATCAAAGTAAAATGCTGGGACAAACTTTAAAACCAATTACAAAGGATATCTTTAGGACAAATAGGGGAGTTTGATATTAGATAAAACAAAAAAGATATAAAAAGGAAAGGAAATTGTTAATTGAAAACACTGTGGATTACAAGGTAGCATATTCAATGTGATTTTATTTTGGTTTACAAAAATCTGTACTTTCTAACTTCCTGTATTGCCTATTCACTGCTTTGGTTAAAAACACTAGTTTTTTAAAGTTCACCCTCAGAGACTGTGTTTTAATTACTCTAGACTGTGCTCCAGAATCATTATTTTAAAGCTCCCCAGGGAAGTCTACATGCAGCCAGGATTAAGAAGCTGTCTTTGGATCATAAAACAAAAAGATAAGTTGTCAGTGGTGTTAGTCTTTTTGGTCACAGGGTCCATGCTTTGTTTTCATGGAGATGCTTTTGGGTAAAAATAGATGTTTGTGGTTGTATCTTATTTTAGTAATAGGTTGCAGCATGCAATGAAGATACCCTTGGCCACTTACGCATACTCTGCATGACCTCTCTATTATATTTTTGCTACCTAAAATCAATCCTCTTTGAAACTGTTTTTTCTCTCTCTCCTTCCTTCCTTCCTTCCTTCCTCTCTCTCCCTCCCTTCCTTCCTCCCTTCCTTCCTCCCTTCCTTCCTCCTTTCCTTTCCTTCCTTTCTTTCTTTCTTTCTTTCTTTCTTTCTTTCTTTCTTTCTTTCTTTCTTTCTTTCTTTCTTTCTTTCTTTCTTTCTTTCTTTCTTTCTTTCTTTCTTTCTTTCTCTTTCTTCTTTTTCACCCTTGTATTCTGAGCCATAAGGCGGACAGTCCCTTGGTGCTCCAAACAGGTGTCAGGGCTGTGCCACTGAGGTGGGAGAGCAAAATTCAGGACACTGGTCCACAAGAGACCTCCCAGATCCAAGTAATATCAAATGGCGAAAATCTCCCAGAGATCTCCATCTCAACACCAAGACCCAGCCTCACACAATGACCAGCAGGTTACAGTGCTGGACACCCTAGGACAAACAACTAGCAAGACAAGAACACAACACCACCCATTAGAAAAGAGGCTGCCTAAAAATATACTAAGACCACAGACACCCGAAAACAAAACACCAGACGTGGAACTGCCCAACAGAAAGACAAGATCCAGCCTCATCCACAAGAACACAGGCACTAGTCCCCTCAACCAGGAAGTCTACACAATCCACTTAACCAACTTTAGCCACTGGGGACAGATATCAAAAACAACGGGAACTACGAACCTGCAGCCTGCAAAAAGGAGATGCCAAACACAATAAGATAAGCAATATTCAAAGACAGAAAAACACACAGCAGATTAAGGAGCAAGATAAAAACCCATCAGATCTAACAAATGAAGAGGAAATAGGCAGTCTACCTGAAAAATAATTCAGAATGATGATAGTAAATAGGATCCAAAATCTTGTAAATAGAAAACAGGAAATGCAAGGAACATTTAACAAGGACCTAGAAGAACTAAACAGGAAACAAGAAATGATGGACAACAGAATAAATGAAATTAAAAATACTCTAGGGCTTCCCTGGTGGCGCAGTGGTTGAGAGTCCACCTGCCGATGCAGGGGACATGGTTTCGTGCCCATATCTGGGAAGATCCCACATGCTGCAGAGTGGCTAGGCCCGTGAGCCATGGCCGCTGATCCTGTACGTCCAGAGCCTGTGCTGTGCAACGGGAGAGGCCGCAAGAGTGAGAGGTCCGTGAACCACACACACAAAAAAAGAAGGGATAAATAGCAAGATAACTGAGGCAGAAGAATGTATAAGTGACCTGGAAGATAAAATAGTGGAAATACCTACTGCAGAACAGAATAACAAAAAAGCATGAAAACAATTGAGGACAGTCTCAGAGACCTCTGGGACAACATTAAACACGCCAACATTCAAATCATATTGGTGTGAGAAGAAGAAGAGAAAAAGAAAGGGAATGAGAAAATATTTGAAGAGATTATAGATGAAAACTACCATAATATGGGAAAGGAAATAGTTAATCAATCCAGGAAGCACCGAGAGTCACATACAGGATAAATTCAGGGAGAAACACGTGAAGACCCATACTAATCAAACTGTCAAATATTAAATACAAATAAAACATATTAAAAGCAGCAAGGTAAAAACAAAAAATAATACATAAGGGAAACCCCATAAGCTTAATAGCTGACCTTTCAGCAGAAACTCTGCAAGCCAGAAGGGAGTGGCAGGACATAATTAACGTGATGAAGGAGAAAAACCTACAACCAAGATTACTCTACCCAGCAAGGATCTCATACAGATTTGATGGAGAAATTAAAACCTTTACAGACAAGCAAAAGCTGAGAGAGTTCAGCACCACCAAACAGCTTTACAACAAATGCTAAAGGAACTTCTCTAGGCAAGAAAAACAAGAGAAGGAAAAGACCTACCATAACAAACCCAAAACAATTAAGAAAATGGGAATAGGAACATACATATCGATACTTACCTTCAATGTAAGTGGATTAAATGCTCCCAACAAAAGACACAGACTGGCTGAATGGATACAAAAACAAGACCCATATATATGCTGTTTACAAGAGACCCACTTCACACCTAGGAACACATACAGACTGAAAGTGAGGGGATGGAAAAAGATAGTGCATGCAAATGGAAATCAGAAGAAAGTAGTAGTAGCAATACTCATATCAGACAAAATAGACTTTAAAATAAACACTATTAAAGGAGACAAAGAAGGACACTACATAATGATCAAAGGATCGATCAAAGAGAAAGATATAACAATTGTAAATATTTATGCACCCAAAATAGAAGCACCTCAATACATAAATCAAATACTAACAGCCATAAAAGGGGAAATTGACAGTAACCCATTCATAGTAGGGGACGTTAACACACCACTTTCACCAATGGACAGATCATCCACAATGAAAATAAATAAGGAAATGCAAGCTTTAAATGATACATTAAACAAGATGGACTTAATTGGTATTTATAGGACACTCCATCCAAAAACAACAAAATACACATTTTTCTCAAGTGCTCATGAAACATTCTCCACAATAGATCATATCCTGCATCACAAATCAAGCCTTGGTAAATTTAAGAAAATTGAAATTGTATCAAGTATCTTCTCAAACCACAATGCCATGAGACTAGATATCAATTACAGGAAATGATCTGTAAAAAATACAAACACATAGAGGCTAAACAACACACTACTTAATAATGAAGTGATCAATGACAACGGACACATGAAGACCCAAAACCTATGGGATGAAGCAAAAGCAGTTCTAAGAGTGAAGTTTATAGCAATACAATCCTACCTTAAGAAACAGGAGGATTTTTGCATCTATGTTCATCAGTGATATTGGCCTATAGTTTTCTTTCTTTGTGACGTCTTTGTCTGGTTTTGGTATCAGGGTGATGGTGGCCTCATAGAATGAGTTTCGGAGTGTTCCTCCCTCTGCTATCTTTTGGAAGAGTTTGAGAAGGATAGGTGTTAGCTCTTCACTAAATGTTTGATAGAATTCGCCTGTGAAGCCATCTGGTCCTGGGCTTTTCTTTGTTGGAAGATTTTTAATCACTGTTTCAATTTCAGTGCTTGTGATTGGTCTGTTCATATTTTCTATTTCTTCCTGGTTCAGTCTTGGAAGGTTGTGCATTTCTAAGAATTTGTCCATTTCTTCCAGGTTGTCCATTTTATTGGCATATAGTTGCTTGTAGTAATCTCTAATAATCTTTTCTATTTCTGCAGAGTCAGTGGTTACATCTCCTTTTTCATTTCTAATTCTATTGATTTGAGTTTTCTCCCTTTTTTTCTTGATGAGTCTTGCTAATGGTTTATCAATTTTATTTATCTTCTCAAAGAACCAGCTTTTAACTTTTATTGATCTTTGCTATTGTTTCCTTCATTTAGCAAACAGAATCCAACAGCACATTAAAAGGATCATACACCATGATCAAGTGGGGTTTAGTCCAGGAATGCAAGGATTCTTCAATATACGCAAATCAATCAACGTGATACACCATATCAGCAAACTGAAGGAGAAAAACCATATGATCATCTCAATAGATGCAGAGAAAGCTTTTGACAAAATTCAACACCCATTTATGATAAAAACCCTGCAGAAAGTAGGCATAGAGGGAACTTTCCTCAATATAATAAAGGCAATATATGACAAACCCACAGCCAGCATTGTTCTCAATGGTGAAAAACTGAAACCATTTCCACTAAGATCAGGAACAAGACAAGGTTGCCCACTCTCACCACTCTTATTCAACCTAGTTTTGGAAGTTCTAGCCACAGCAATTAGAGAAAATAAAGAAATAAAAGGAATACAAATAGGAAAAGAAGAAGTAAAGCTGTCACTGTTTGCAGATGACATGATACTATACATAGAGAATACTAAGGATGCTACCAGAAAACTACTAGAACTAATCAATGAATTTGGTAAAGTAGCAGGATACAAAGTTAATGCACAGAAATCTCTGGCATTCTTACACACTAATGATGAAAAATCTGAGAGGGAAATTAAGAAAACACTCCCATTTACCATTGCAACAAAAAGAATAAAATATCTAGGAATAAACCTACTTAAGGAGAAAAAAGACTTGTATGCAGAAAACTATAAGACACTGATGAAAGAAATTAAAGATGATACAAATAGGTGGAGAAATATACCATGTTCTTGGATTGGAAGAATCAACATAGTGAAAATGACTGTATTACCCAAAGCAATCTACAGATTCAATGCAATCCCTATCAAATTTCCACTGGCATTTTTTACAGAACTAGAAAAAAGAATTTCACAATTTGTATGGAAACACAAAAGACCCCGAATAGTCAAAGCAATCTTGAGAACGAAAAATGGAGCTGGAGGAATCAGGCTCCCTGACTTCAGACTATACTACAAGGCCACAGTAATCAAGACAGTATGGTACTGGCACAAAAACAGAAATATAGATCAATGGAACAGGATAGAAAGCCCAGAGATAAACCCACACACATATGGTCACCTTATCTTTGATAAAGGAGGGAAGGAAACACAGTGGAGAAAAGACAGCCTCTTCAATAAGTGGTGCTGGGAAAACTGGACAGCTACCTGTAGAAGTATGAAATTAGAACACTCCCTAACACCATACACAAAAATAAACTCAAAATGGGTTAAAGACCTAAATGTAAGGCCAGACACTATCAAACTCTTAGAGGAAAACATAGGCAGAAAACTCTATGACATCAATCACAGCAAGATCCTTTTTGACCCATCTCCTAGAGAAATGGAAATAAAAACAAAAATAAACAAATGGCATCTAATGAAACTTAAAAGCTTTTGCACAGCAAAGGATACCATAAACAAGACCAATACACAACCCTCAGAATGGGAGAAAATATTTGCAAATGAAGCAACTGACAAAGGATTAATCTCCAAAATTTATAAGCAACTCATGCAGCTCAATAGCAAAAAAACAAACAACCCAATCCAAAAATGGGCAGAAGAACTAAATAGACATTTCTCCAAAGAAGATATACAGATAGCCAACAAACACATGAAAGAATGCTCAACATCATTAATCATTAGAGAAATGCAAATCAAAACTACAATGACATATCATCTCACACCGGCCAGATTGGCCATCATCCAAATCTCTAGAAACAATAAATGCTGGAGAAGATGTGGAGAAAAGGGAACACTCTTGCACTGTTGGTGGGAATGTAAAATGATACAGCCACTATGGAGAACAGTATGGAGGTTCCTTAAAAAACTACAAATAGAACTACCATATGACCCAGCAATCCCACTACTGGGCATATACCCTGAGAAAACCATAATCCAAAAAGAGTCATGTACCAAAATGTTTATTGCAGCTCTATTCACAATAGCCAGGACATGGAAGCAACCTAAGTGTCCATCAACAGATGAATGGATAAGGAAGATGTGGCACATATATACAATGGAATATTACTCAGCCATAAAAAGAAATGAAACTGAGTTATTTGTAATGAGGTGGATAGACCTGGAATCTGTCATACAGAGTGAAGTAAGTCAGAAGGATAAAAACAAATACCGTATGCTAACACATATATATGGAATCTAAAAAAAAAAAATGTCATGAAGAGACTAGTGGTAGGATGGGAATAAAACACAGACCTACTAGAGCATGGACTTGAGGATATGGGGAGGGGGAAGGGTAAGCTGTGACGATGTGAGAGAGTGCCAGGGACATATACACACTACCAAATGTAAATTAGATAGCTAGTGGGAAGCTGCAGCATAGCACAGGGAGTTCACCTCTGTGCTTTGTGACCACCTAGAGGGGTGGGATAGGGAGGGTGTGAGGGAGGGTGACACAAGAGGGAAGTGAAATGGGAACATATGTATATGTATAACTGATTCACTTTGTCGTAAAGGAGAAACTAACACACTATTGTAAAACAGTTATACTCAAATAAAGATGTTAAAAAAAATAAAAAATAAATAAAAAAAACTTTAAAAAAAAAAGAAACAGGAAAAATCTCAAATAAAAAACCTAATCTTGCACCTAAAGCAATAGGAGAAAGAACAAAAAAACCCCAAAGTTAGCAGAAGGAAAGAAATCATAAAGAACAGACCAGAAATAAAAGAAAAAGAAATGAAGGAAACAATAGCAAAGATCAATAAAACTAAAAGCTGGTTCTTTGAGAAGATAAACAAAATTGATAAACCTTTAGCCAGACTCATCATGAAAAAAAGGGAGAAGACTTAAATCAATAGAATTAGAAATGAAAAAGGAGAACTGACACTGCAGAAATACAAAAGAATATGAGAGATTACTACAAGAAAATCTATGCCAATAAAATGGACAACCTGGAAGAAATGAACAAATTCTTAGAAATGCACAAACTGCTGAGACTGAACCAGGAAGAAATAGAAAATATGAACAGACCAATCACAAGCATTGAAATTGAAACTGTGATTAAAAATCTTCCAACAAGCAAAAGCACAGGACAACATGGCTTCACAGGCGAAGTCTCCCAAAATTAAGACAAGAGCTAACACTTATCCTTCTCAAACCCTTCCAAAATACAGCAGAGAGATGAACAGTCCCAAATGCACTCTACAAAGCCACCATCACCCTGATACCAAAATCAGACAAAGATGTCACTGTCGCTGCCAGCACGACCGAGGGCTCGAATGCAGGCGGCAAGGGGATGAGGAAAAAGTTTAAGAGGAAAGAGTGAGGACGGGAGGGACACCAGGAGCCATTGCAAACAAGTGTCAATTTTATTGTTTATATGCACAGCTTTTATAAAATGCAGTTACAGGGAGTTCAGGGAGTTAAAGCATACTAGGTTCTGTTTAAGATTAGGTTAGTTTCTTTCTCATGGGAACAGTTTGTCCTTCATCCTGCTAGCTTCTTGATAACAATATTTCTACCGTCTGTGTTTGCACCCAAAGTTTCTGCTATGACTGGGCATATTGTTCTTGACCTTGTGATAAACATTAGCAAAAAGGGGGGGTTTTCATCTGTCCAGAATGGGCTTCACTTGCACCTGTCATGCACTGATCACCTCGGGGGGAAACATGGGTTGGAGAAGTCCCAAGAGCGTTGGCTCAACCTTATGAGGCATGCATGCTCCTCTATTTTGGGAGCCTGTGCTCAATTGGTCATTCTCCTCCAGGCCGAATACCCTTAACGGGCATGGCGCGCTCCACATGTCACAAAGAAAACTACAGGCCAATATCACTGATGAACATAGTTGCAAAAATCCTGAAAAATACTATCAAACAGAATCCAACAGCAGATTAACAGGATCATACACCATGATCAATTGGGATTTATTCCAGGAATGCAAGGATTCTTCAATATATGTGAATCAAATAACATTATACACCACAACAAATTGAAGGAGAAAGACCGTCTTATAATCTCAATAGATGCAGAGAAAGCTTTCAACAAAATTCAACACACATTTATGATAAAAACCATGTGGACAGTAGGCATAGAAGGAACTTTCCTCAACATAATAAAGGCCATATATGCCAAACTCGCAGCCAACAACATCCTCAATGGTGAAAAATTGAAACCATTTCCACTTAGATCAGGAACAAGACAAGGTTGCCCACTCTCACCACTCTTACTGAACATAGTTTTGGAAGTTCTCGCCACAGCAATCAGAGAATAAAAAGAAATAAAATGAATCCAAATCGGAAAAGAAGAAATAAAGCTGTCACTGTTAGCAGAGGACATGATATTATACATAGAGAATCCCAAAGATGCTACCAGAAAATGACTAGAGCTAATCAATGAATTTGGCAAATTAGCAGGATACAAAATTAATGCACACAAATCTCTGGCATTCCTTTACAATAATGATGAAAAATCTGAAAATGAAATTAAGAAACACTTTAATTTACCATTGCAACAAAAGGAATAAAATATCAAGAATAAACCTACCTAAGGAGACAAAACATCTGTGTGCAGAAAATTGTAAGACACTGATAAAGAAATTAAAGATGATACAAATAGATGGAGAGATACACCATGTTCTTGGATTGGAATAATCAACATTGTGAAAATGACTACTATCCAAAGCAATCTACAGATTCAATGCAATCTCTATCAAACTACCACTGGCATTTACCACAGAACTAGAACAAAAAATTTCACAATTTGTATGAAAACATAAAAGACTCCGAATAGCCAAAGCAATCTTGAGAACGAAAAATGGAGCTGGAGGAATCAGGCTCCCTGGCTTCAGACTATACTACGAAACTACAGTAATCAAGACAGTATGGTACTGGCACAAAAACAGAAATATAGATCAATGGAACAGGATAGAAAGCCCAAAGAGAAACCCCCACACATACGGTCACCTTATCATTGATAAAGGAGGCAAGAATATACACTGGAGTAAAGACAGCCTCTTCCATAAGTGCTGCTGGGAAAACCTGACAGGTACATGTCAAAGTATGAGATTACAACACTCCCTAACACCTTACACAAAAATAAACTCAAAATTGATTAAAGACCTAAATGTAAGGCCAGACACTATCAACCTCTTAGGGGAAACATAGGCAGAACTCTCTATGACACAAATCATAGCAACATAGTTTTTGATCCACCTCCTAGAGAAACGGAAATAAAAACAAATGGGACCTAATGTAACTTAAAACCTTTTGCACAGCAGAGGAAACCATAAACAGGATGAAAAGACAACCCTCAGATTGGGAGAAAATATTTGCAAATGAAGCAATTGACAAAGGATTAATCTCCAAAATTGACAACAGCTCATGCAGCTCAATATCAAAGAAACAAAAACCCAATCCAAAAATGGGCAGAAGACCTAAATAGAGATTTCTCCAAAGAAGGTATACAGATTGCCAACAAACACATGAAAGACTGCTCAACATCATTCATCATTAGAGAAATGCAAATCAAAACTACAATGAGATATCATCTCAAACCGGTCAGATTGGCCATCATCAAAAACGCTAGAAACAATAAATGCTGGAGAGGGTGTGGAGAAAAGGGAACACTCTTGCACTGCTGGTGGGAATGTAAAATGATACAGCCACTATGGAGAACAGTATGGAGGTTCCTTAAAAAACTACAAATAGAACTACCATATGACCCAGCAATCCCACTACTGGGCATATACCCTGAGAAAACCATAATTCAAAAAGAGTCATGTACCAAAATGTTTATTGCAGCTCTATTTATGATAGCCAGGACATGGAAGCAACCTAAGTGTCCATCAACAGATGAATAGATAAAGAATATGTGGCACATATATACAATGGAATATTACTCAGCCATAAAAAGAAATGAAACTGAGTTATTTGTAATGAGGTGGATAGACCTGGAGTCTGTCATACAGAGTGAAGTAAGTCAGAAGGATAAAAACAAATACCGTATGCTAACACATATATATGGAATCTAAAAAAAAAAAAATGTCATGAAGAGATTAGTGGTAGGATGGGAATAAAACACAGACCTACTAGAGCATGGACTTGAGGCTATGGGGAGGGGGAAGGGTAAGCTGTGACGATGTGAGAGAGTGGCAGGGACATATACACACTACCAAATTTAAATTAGATAGCTAGTGGGAAGCTGCAGCATAGCACAGGGAGATCATCTCTGTGCTTTGTGACCACCTAGAGGGGTGGGATAGGGAGTGTGGGAGGGAGGGTGACACAAGAGGGAAGAGATATGGGAACATATGTATATGTATAACTGATTCACTTTGTTGTAAAGGAGAAACTAACACACTATTGTAAAACAGTTATACTCAAATAAAGATGTTAAAAAAATAAAAATAAAAAAATTAACTCCCCCCCCAAAAAAAAACCTACAATGAGGTATCACGTCACACCAGTTAGAATGGCTATCATAAAAAAAATCTACGAACAATAAATGTTGGAGAGGGTGTGGAGAAAAGGGAACCCTCTTGCACTGTTGGTGAGAATTTAAATTGGTAGAGCCAAAATGGAGAACAGTATGGAGGTTCCTTAAAAAACTAAAAATAGAACTACCATATGACCCAGCAATGCCACTACTGGGCATATACCCTGAGAAAACCATAATTCAAAAAGTCATGTACCACAATGTTCATTGCAGCTCTATTCACAATAGCCAGGAGATGGAAGCAACCTAAGTGTCCATCATCAGATGAAAGGATAAAGAAGATGTGGCACATATATACAATGGAATATTACTCAGCCATAAAAAGAAATGGAATTGAGTTATTTGTAGTGAGGTGGATGGACGTAGAGTCTGTCATACAGAGTGAAGTAAGTCAGAAAGAGAAAAACAAATACTGTATTCTAACACATATATATGAAATCTAAGGCAAAATAAAAGGTCATGAAGAACCTAGGGGTAAGATGGGAATAAAGACACCGACCTACTAGAGAATGGACTTGAGGATATGGGAAGGGGGAAGGGTAAGCTGTGACAAAGTGAGAGAGTGGCATGGACATATACACACTACCAAACATAAAATAGATAACCAGTGGGAAGCAGCCTCATGGCACTGGGAGATCAGCTCGGTGCTTTGTGATCACCTAGAGGGGTGGGATAAGGAGGGTGGGAGGGAGCGAGATGCAAGAGGGAAGAGATATGGGAGCATATGTATATGTATAACTGATTCACTTTGTTATAAAGCAGAACCTAAGACACCATTGTAAAGCAACTATACTCCAATAAAGATGTTAAAAAAATTGGGAGGTGCATCACATATAAATAAGTATTAGTAATAATTGCTGTATCTATGGCCATGTTCTAAAGCTGGACTGAGATGATTTCACAAATATAGAAATGTACTGAAAATCACCAAATGGTACACTTAAAACGGTGGATTTTATAGTGTGTAAATTGTACCTCAATAAAGGTGTTTTTTAAAAACAAACAAACAAAAAATAAGCTGAAAGATGTATACACGGAAAAACTACAAAATGATTCTGAAAAAATCAAAGACGTACAGAAATGGAAAGACATTTTGGTTCTTGGATTAAAATATTTAATATTTTTATGATGGCAATAATATCCAAAGTAATCAACAGATTCAGTGCAATTGGTACTGATTCAGTGCAATAAAATTTCCAAAGGCCTAACAAACAAATGAAAGGATGCTCATCATCACTAATCATTACTGAAATGCAAATCAAAACTACAATATGGAACCACCTCACACCAGTCAGAATGGCCATCATCAAAAAATCTACAAACAATAAATGCTGGAGAGGGCATGGAGAAAAGGAAACCCTCTTGCGCTGTTGGTGGGAATGTAAACTGATACAACCACTATGGAGAACAATATGGAAGTTCCTTAAAAAACTACAAATAGAACTACCACATGACACAGCAATCTCACCACTGGGCATATACCCTGAGAAAACAATAATTCAAAAAGAGTCATGTACCAAAATGTTCATTTAAGCACTATTTACAATAGCCAGGACATGGAAGCAACCTAAGTGTCCATTGACAAATGAATGGATAAAGAAGATGTGGAACATATATACAATATACTATTACTCAGCCATAAAAAGAAATGAAATTGAGTTATTTGTAGTGAGGTGGATGGACCTAGAGTCTGTCATACAGAGTGAAGTAAGTCAGAAAGTGAAAAACAAGCACCGTATGCTAACACATATATATGGAATCTAAAAAAAAAAAAAAAAGTTCTGAAGAACCTAGAGGCAGGACAGGAATAATGATGCAGACGTAGAGAATGGACTTGAGGACACGGGGAGGAGAAAAGGTAAGGTGGGAATAAGTGAGAGATTGGTATGGACTTACATTCACTATCAAATTTAGAATAGACAGCTAGTGGGAAGGAGACGCATAGCACAGGGAGATCAGCTTGTTGCTTTGTAACCACCTAGAGGGGTGCAATAGGAAGGGTGGGAGGGAGAGGCAAGAGGAAGGAGATATGGGGATATATGTATATGTATAGCTGATTCAGTTTGTTATGAAGCAGAAACTAACACACCATGGCAAAGCAAATATACTCCAATAAAGATGTTTTAAAAAATATTCCAATGGCCTTTTGGAGAAATGGAAAGCTTTTTCTTTTTTTAAATTAAATTTAATGTATTTTTTATACAGCAGGTTTTATTAGTTATCTATTTTATACATATAAGTGTACATATGTCAATCCCAATCTCCCAATTCATCACACCACAACCACCCTGCCACTTTCCCCCATGGGTGTCTATACTTTTGTTCACTACATCTCTGTCTCAATTTCTACCTTGCCAACTGGTTCATCTGTACCATTTCTCTGGATTCCACATATATGCATTAATATACGATATTGGTTCTTATCTTTCTGACTTACTTCACTCTGTATAACAGTCTCTAGGTCCATTCATGTCTCTACACATGACCAAGTTTCATTCTTATTTATGGATGAGTAATATTCCATTGTACCTATGTATAACATCTTTATCCATTCATCTGTTGATGTGCATTTAGGTTGCTTCCATGACCTAGCTATTGTAAATAGTGGTGAAATGAACATTGTGGTGTATGTGTATTTTTGAATTATGGTTTTCTGTGGGTATATGCCCATTAGTGGGATTGCTGGCTCATAGGGTAATTGTGTTTTTAGTTTTTTTTTTTAAAAAAAACATCTTAATTAGAGAATAATTGCTTTACAATGGTGTGCCAGTTTCTGCCTTATAACAAAGTGAATCAGTTATACATATACATATATCCCCATATCTCTTCCCTCTTGCATCTCCCTCCCTCCTACCCTCCCTATCCCACCCCTCTAGGTGGTCATAAAGCACTGAGCTGATCTCCCTGTGGTATGTGGCTGCTTCCCACTAGCTATCTATTTTCCATTTGGTAGTGTATATATATCGATGACACTCTCTCACTTTGTCCCACCTTACACTACCTCTTCCCCATATCCTCAAGTCCATTCTGTAGTAGGTCTGCATCTTTATTCCCATCTGGCCCCTAGGTTCTTCTGACTATTTTCTTTTTTTTTTCTTTTATTTGATTCCATATATATTTGTTAGCATACGACATTTGTTTTTCTCTTTCTGACTTGCTTCACTCTGTATGAGAGTCTCTAGGTCCATCCACCTCACTACAAATAACTCAGTTTCATTCATTTTTATGGCTGAGTAATATTCCATTGTATATGTAAGTCACATCTTCTTTATCCATTCATCTGTTGATGGACACTTAGGTTGCTTCCATCTCCTGGCTATTGTAAATAGACCTGCAAAGAACATTTTGGTACATGACTCTTTGAATTATGGTATTCTCAGGGTATATGCCCAGTAGTGGGATTGCTGGGTCATATGGTAGTTCTATTTGTAGATTTTTAAGGAACCTCCATACTGTTCTCCATAGTGGCTGTATCAGTTTACATTCCCACCAACAGGGCAAGAGAGTTCCCTTTTTGTCACATCCTCTCCAGCATTTGTTGTTTGTTGATTTTCTGATGACGCCCATGCTAATGGGTATGAGGTGATACCTCATTGTAGTTTTGATTTGCATTTCTCTAATAATTAGTGATGTTGAGCAGATTTTAATGTGCCTCTTGGCTATCTATATGTCTTCTTTGGAGAAATATCTATTTAGGTCTTCTGTCCATTTTTTGATTGGGTTGTTTGTTTTTTTAATAGTGAACTGCATGAGCTATTATATATTTTGGAGATTAATCCTTTGTCTGTTGATTTGTTTACAAATATTTTCTCCCATTCTGAGAGTTGTCTTTCCGTCTTGTTTATAGTTTCCTTTGCTATGAAAAAGCTTTTATGTTTCATTACATCCTGTCTCTTTATTTTTTTGTTATTTCCATTGCTCTAGGAGGTGGATCAAAAAAAGATCTTGCTGTGATTTTTGTCAGTGTTCTTATGTTTTCCTCTAAGAGTTTTCTACTGTTCCGTCTTACATTTAAGACTTTAATCCATTTTGAGTTTATTTCTGTGTATGGTTTTAGGGAATGTTCTAATATCATTTTTTTCAATATAGCTGTCCAGTTGCCCCAGCAGTACTTAATAAGAGACTGTCCATTCTCCAATGTAGATCCTTGCCTCCTCTGTCATAGATTAGTTGACCATAGGTGTGTGGCTTTATCTCTGGGCTTTCTATCTTGTTCCATTGACCTATATTTCTGTTTTTGTGCCAGTATCATATTGTCTTTATAACTGTAGCTTTGTAGTATAGTCTGAAGTCAGGGAGTCTGATTCCTCCATCTCTGTTTTTTTTTCCCTCAAGTTTGCTTTAGCTCTTTTGTGTCTTTTCTGTCTCCATACAAATTTTAAGATTTTTTGTTCTACTTCTGTAAAAAATGCCATTGTTATTTTGATAGGGATTGCATTGAATCTGTAGATTGCTTTGGGAAGAAGTCATTTTCACAATATTAGTTCTTCTAATCCAAGAACATGGTATATATATCTCCATCTGTGTGTCGTCTTTGATTTCTTTCATCAGCGTCTTATAGTTTCCTGAGTATAGATCTTTTGTCTCCTTAGGTAGGTTTATTTCTAGGTATTTAATTCATTTTGTTGCAATGGTGAATGGGATTGTTTCCTTAATTTCTCTTTCTGATCTTTTGTTGTTAATGTATAGGAATGCAAGAGATTTCTGTTCATTTATTTTGTATCCTGCAACTTTACCAAACCCTTTGATTAGTTCTAATAGTTTTCTGGTGGCATCTTTAGGAATCTATGTATAATAACATGTCAACGAAAATAGTGATAGTTTTACTTCTTCCTTTCCAGTTTGTATTCCTTTTATTTCTTTTTCTTCTCTGATAGCCATGGCTAAGACTTCCAAAACTATGTTGAATAATAGTGGTGAGAGTGAACATCCTTGGCTTCTTCATGATCTTAGAGGAAATGTATTCAGTTTTTCACCATTGAAAATGATGTTTGCTCTGGGTTTGTTGTATATGGCCTTTATTATGTTGAGGTAGCTTCCCTCTATGACCACTTTCTGGAGATTTTTTTATCATAAATAAGTGTTGAATTTTGCCAAAAGCTTCTTCTGCATCTTTTGAGATGATCATATGGTTTTTATTCTTCAATTTGTTATGTGGTGTATCACATTGATTGATTTGCATATATTGAAGAATCCTTGCACTTGCATCTGTGGGTTAAATCCCACTTAGTCATGGTGTTTGACCCTTTTAATATATTGCTGGATCCTGTTTGCTAGTATTTTGTTCAGGATTTTTGCATCTATATTCAACAGGGATGTTGGTCTGTACTTTTCTTTTATTTTAGTATCTTTGTCTGGTTTTTGTATCTGTGTGATGGTGGCCTCATAGAATGAGTTTGGGAGTGTTCCTTCTTCAATTTTTTGGAAGAGTTTGAGAAGGAAGGTGTTAACTCTTCTCTAATTGTTTAATAGAATTCACCTCTGAAGCCATCTGGTCCTGAACTTTTCTTTGTTGGGAGATTTTTAATCACAGTTTCAATTTCATTACTTGTGATTGGTCTGTTCATATTTTCTATTGCTCCCTGGTTCATTCATTGAAGGTTATACCTTTTTAAGAATTTGTCCATTTATTCCAGGTTGTCCATTTTATTGGAATAGAGTTGCTTGTAGTAATCTCTTATGATGCTGTGTATTTCTGTGGTGTCCATTGTAACTTCTCCTTTTTCATTTCTGTTTTTTTTAAATTTGACTCCTCTCCCTTTTTGTTGTTGAGTCTTGCTAAAGGTTTATCAATTTTGTTTATGTTCTCAAAGAACCTGCTTTTAGTTTTATTGATATTTGTTATGGTTTTCTTTGTTTCTATTTCATTTATTTTTGCTTTGATCATTATGATTTCTTTCCTTCTACTAACTTTGGGTTTTGTTTGTTCTTCTTTCACTAGTTCCCTTAGGTGTAAGGTGAGATTGTTTATCTGAGATTTTTCTTATTTTTGAGGTAGGATTCTACTGCTGTAAACTTCCCTCTTAGAACTGCTTTTATTGCATCCTATAAGTTTTGGATCATCATGTTTTCATTGTCATTTGTCTCTAGGGTTTTTTTTTTTTTAATTTCCTCTTTGACTTCTTCAGTGATCTCTTGGTTATTTAGTAAAATATTGTTTAGCCTCCATGTTATTGTGTTTTTTACAGTTTTTTCCTCTGTAATTTATTTCTAATATCAGCGTTGATTTGGAAAAGATGCTTGGTATGACTTCACTTTTAAAATTACTGAGGCTTGATTTGTGATCAAAGATGTGACGTATCCTGGAGAATGTTCCGTGTGCACTTGAGAACAATTTATAATCTGCTGTTTTCGTATGGAAAGTGCTGTAAATCTACCTGGCCCAATGTGTCATTTAAAACCTGTGTTTCCTTATTAATTTTCTGCCTGGATGACCTGTCCATTGGTGTAAATGAGGTGTTAAAGTTTCCCACTATTATTGTGTTACTGTCACTTTCCTCTTTTATAGCTGTTAGCATTTACCTTATATATTGAGGTGCTCCTATATTGGGTGCATATATATTTATAATTGTTATATCTTCTTCTTGGATTGATCCCTTGATCATTATGTAGTGTCCTTCCTTGTCTTGTGTAACATTCTTTATTTTAAAGTCTATTTTATCTGATATGAGAACTGCTACCCCAGCTTTCTTTTGATTTCCGTTTACATGGAATATCTTTTTCCATCCCCTCACTTTTAGGCTGCATGTGTCCCTAGGTCTGAGGTGGGTCTCTTGTAGACAGCATATATATGGATCTTGTTTTTGTATCCATTCAGCGACCCTATGTCTTTTGGTTGGAGCATTTAATCCATTAACATTTAACATAATTATCAATATGTATGTTCTTATTACTATTTTGTTAATCATTTTGTGTTTGTTTTTGTAGGTCCTTTTTATTCTCTTGTGCTTCCCACTTAGAGAACTTCCTTTAGCATTTGTTGTAGAGCTGGTTTGGTGGTGCTGAATTCTCTTAGCTTTTGCTTTTCTGTAAAGCTTTGTATTTCTCCGCTGAATCTGAATGAGATCCTTGCCAGGTAATCTTGGTTGTAGGTTCTTCCCTTTCATCACTTTAAATATATCATGCCACTCCCTTCTGGCTTGTACAGTTTCAGCTGAGAAATCAACTGTTAACCTTATGGGAGTTCCTTTGTATGCTTTTTGTCATTTTCCCCTTGTTGATTTTAATAATTATTCTTTGTTTTTAATTTTTGTCAATTTCATTACTATGTGTCTCGGCAAGTTTACCCTTGAGTTTAGCCTGCCTGAGACTCTCTGAACTTCCTGGACTTAGGTCATTATTTCCTTTCCCATGTTAGGGAAATTTTCCACTATAATCACTCCTAATATTTTCTCAGGTCCTTTCTCTCTCTCTTCTCCTTCTGGGACCCCTATTATGTGAATGTTGGTACATTTATTGTTGTCCCAGAGTTCTCTTCAGTTGTCTTCATTTCTTTTGTTTCTTTTTTCTTTATTTTGTTCCATGGCAGAATCATCGTAGGGGAAGTAAACACACCACTTTCACCAATGGACACATCATCCAAAATGCAAATAAATAAGGAAACACAAGCTTTAAATTATACATTAAACAAGATAGACTTCACTGATATTTATAGGACATTCTATCCAAAAACAGCAGAATACACTTTCTTCTCATTTGCTCATGGAACATTCTCCAGGATAGATCATATCTTGAGTCACAAATCAAGCCTTGGTAAATTTAAGAAAATTGAAATAGTATCAAGTATATTTTCTGACCACAATGATATGAGACTAGATATCAATCACAGGTAAAAATCTGTAAAAATTACAAACATATGGAGGCTGAAAAATACACTAATAACCAAGAGATCCCTGAAGAAATCAAAGGGAAATCAAAAAATAACTATAAACCAATGACAATAAAAACACGATGAACCAATCCTATGGGATGCAACAAAAGCAGTTCTAAGTCAAAACTTTATAGCAATAAAATCCTACTTTAAGAAACAAGAAACATATCAAATAAACAACTTAACCTTACACTTGAATCAATTAGAAGAAGAAGAACAAAACATTCCCAAAGTTAGCTGAAGGAAAGGAATCATAAAGATCAGATGAGAAATAACTGAAAAAGAAATAAAGGAAATGATAGCATAGATTAAAAAACCTAAAAGTTGTTTCTTTGAGAAGATAAAAAAATGATAAACCATTAGACAAACTCATCAAGAAAAAAAGGGAGAAGACTCAAATCAATAGAATTAGAAATGAAAAAGGAGATGTAACAACTGACTCTGCAGAAATACAAAAGATTATTAGAGATTACTACAAGCAACTATATGCCAATAAAATGGACAACCTGGAAGAAATGGAGAAATTCTTAGAAATGCACAAACTTCCAAGACTGAACCAGAAAGAAAGAGAAAATATGAACAGATCAGTCACAAGAACTGAAATTGAAACTCTGAATAAAAATCTTCCAACACAGCCGCATAGCACAGGGAGATCAGCAAGATGTTTTCTGATCACCTAGAGGGGTGGGATAAGGAGGGTGGGAAGGAGGGATATGCAAGAGGGAAGATACATGGAAACATGTGTATATGTATAAGTGATTCACTTTGGTATAAAGCAGAAACTAACACAACATTGTAAAGCAATTGTACTCCAGTAAAGATGTTAAGAAAAATTTAAAAAATCTTCCAACAAACAAAAGCCCAGGACAAGATGGATTCACAGGCGAATTATATCAAACATTTAGAGAAATAACACATATAATCTCAAACTCTTCCAAAATATAGCAGAGGGAAGAACATTCCGAAACTCATTGCACGAGGCCACCATCACCCTTATAGCAAAACCAGACAAAGATGTCACAAAGAAAGAAAACGACAGGCCAATATCACTGATGTACACAGATTAAAAAATCCTCAACAAAATACTAGCAAACAGAATCCAATAGCATATTAAAAGGATCATAAACCATGATCAGTTGGGGTTTACCCCAGGAATGCAAGGAATCTTCAATATACTCAAAACAATCAATGTGATACACCATATTAACAAATTGAAGGAGAACCATATGATATTCTCAATAGATACAGAGAAAGCTCTTGACAAAATTCAACACCAATTTATGATAAAAACCCTCCAGAAAATAGGCATAGAGGGAACTTTCCTCAACATAATACAGGCCATATATGACAAAGCCACAGCCAACATCATCCTCAATGGTGAAAAAAACATTTCCACTAAGATCAGGAACAAGACAAGGTTGCCCACTCTCACCACTCTTATTGAACATAGTTTTGGAAGTTCTAGCCACAGCAATCTGAGAAAAAAAAGAAATACAAGTTATCCAAATTGGGAAAGAAGAAGTAAAGATGACACTGTTTGCAGATGACATGATACTATACATGGAGAATCCTAAAGATGCTACCAGAAAACTACTAGAGCTAATAATTGAATTTGGTAAAATAGCAGGATACAAAATTAATGCACAGAAATCTCTTGCATTCCTATACACTAATGATGAAAAATCTGAAAGTGAAATTAGAAAACACTCCCATTTACCACTGCCACAAAAAGAATTATATACCTAGGAATAAACCAATTAAGGAGACAAAAGACCTGTATGTTGAAAAGTATAAGACACTGATGAAAGAAAGTAAAGAGCATACAAACAGATGGAGAGATATACCATGTTCTTGGAGTGGAAGAATTAACATTGTGAAAATGACTATACTATCCAAAGCAATTCAATGCAATTCCTATCAAAGTACCACTGGCATTTTTCACAGAAGCTGAACAAAAAAATTCACAATTTGTATGGAAACACAAAAGACCCCAAATACCCAAAAGCACTCTTGAGAAAGAAAAAATTAGCTGTAGGAATCAACCTTCCTGACTTCAGAGAATACTACAAAGGTACAGTAATCAAGACTGTATGGTACTGGTACAAAAACAGAAATATAGATCAATGGAACAAGACAGAACACCCAGAGATAAACCCACACACATATGGTCACCTTATCATTGATAAAGGAGGCAAGAATACACAGTGGAGAAAAGAGAGCCTCTTCAACAAGTGGTGCTGTGAAAACTGGACTGCAACATGTAAAAGAATGAATTTAAAATGCTCCCTAACTACATACACACACAGAAAAAAAAAAAGTCGTAATGGATAAAAGACCTAAATTTAAGGCCAGACAGTATGCAACTCTCAGAGGAAAACATAGGCAAACACTCTATGACATAAATCCAAGCAAGATCCTTTTTGACCCACCTCCTAGATAAATGGAAATACAAACAAAAAGAACAAATGGGACCTAATGAAACTTAAAAGCTTTTGCACAGCAAAGGAAACCACAAGATGAAAAGACAACCCTCAGAATGGGAGAAAATATTTGGAAATGAAGCAATTGACAAAGGATTAATCTCCAAAATTTAAAAGCAGCTCATGCAGCACAATATCAAAAAAACCAAACAACCCAGTCCAAAACTGGACAGAAGACCTAAATAGACATTTCTCCAAAGAGATATACAGATTGCCAACAAACACATGAAAGAATGCTCAACATCATTAATCATTAGAGAAATGCAAATCAAAACTACAATGAGATATCCTCTCACACCGGTCAGAATGGCCATCATCAAAAACTCTGAAAACAATAAATGCTGGAGAGGGTGTGGAGAAAAGGGAACCCTTTTGCACTGTTAGTGGGAATGTAAATTGATACAGCCACTATGGCGAACAGCGTGGAGATTCCTTTAAAAACTAAAAATAGAACTAGCATACAACCCAGAAATCCCACTACTGAGCATATACCCTGAGAAAACCATAATTCAAAAAGAGTCATGGGAGACGGCTTAAAGATGGCGGAAGAGTAAGATGCGGAGATCTCCTTCCTCCTCACAGGGACATCAGAAATACATCTACACATGGAACTTCTCCTATAGAACACCCACCGAACGCTGGCAGAAGACCTCAGACCTCCAAAAAGGCAAGAAACTCCCCACATATCTGGGTAGGGCAAAAGAAAAAAGAATAAACAGGGACAAAAGAATAGGGACAGGACCTACGCCAGTGGGAGGGAGCCGTGAAGGAGGAAAGACTCCCACACACTAGAAGCCCCTTCGTGGGTGGAGACTGCGGGTGGCGGAGGGGGAAGCTCCGGAGCCGCAGAAGAGAGTGCAGCCACAGGCTGCGGAGAGTAAAGCGGAGAGATTCCCGCAGAGGATCGGTGCTGACCGGCACTCACCAGTCCGAGAGGCTTGTCTGCTCGCCCGCCGGGGCAGGCGGAGCCGGGAGCTGAGGCTCGGGCTTCCGTCGGATCCCAGGGAAAGGTCTGGAGTTGGCAGAGTGAAGACAGCTTGAAGGGGGCTGGTGCGCCACGGCTGGCCGGGAGGGAGTTCGGGAGATGTCTGGAGCTGCCGAAGAGGCAAGAGACTTTTCCTCCCTCTTTGCTGCCTGGGCGCAAGGAGAGGGGAATAAGTGCGCCGCTTAAAGGAGCCCCAGAAGCGGGCGCGGAGCTGCCAAAGAGACAAGAGACTTTTTCTTTCCTCTTTGCTTCCTTGGGTGTGAGGTGAGGGGATTAAGAGCACCGCGTAGAGGAACTCCAGAAACGGGCGCGAGCCGCGGCTGTCGGCACAGACATTAGAGACGGGTGTCGGACGCTAAGGTTGCTGCTGTCACCACCAAGAGGCCTGTGTGTGAGCACAGGTCACTCTCCACACCGGCCCTCCCAGGAGCCCATGCAGTCCGCCACTGCCGGGGTCCCGGGATCCAGGGACAGCTTCCCCGGGAGAACGCATGGCGCACCTTGGGCCTGTGCAGCGTCACGTCGGCCTCTGCCACCGCGGACTCGCCCCACCCCCGTGCCACTCCCTCCCCCCAGCCTGAGTGAGCTGGAGCCCCCGAATCAACTGCTCCTTTAACATCGTCCTGTCTGAGCGAAGGGCAGTCGCCCTCGGACAACCTACACGCAGAGGCGGGACCAAGTCCAAAGCTGAACCACAGGAGCTGTGCGAACAGAGAGGAGAGGGGGAGGTGACTCCCAGCAGCCTCAGAAGCGGCGGATTAAAGCTCCACAATCAACTTGAAGTGCCCTGCATCTGTTGAAAACCTGAATAGACAACGAATCATCCCAAGTTGAGGAGGTGGAATTTGGGAGCAAGATATACTATTATTTTCCCCTTTTTTTTTTTCTTTTTGTGAGTGTGTATATGTGTGCTGCTGTGTGAGATTTTGTCTGTATAGCTTTGCTTTCACCATTTGTCCTAGGGTTAGACCGACCCATTTTTCTGTTTTTTTTTTTTAAAGGAAATTTTTCTTCTTAATAATTATTTTTTATTTTAATAACTATACTTTATACTACTCTGTCTTCTCCCTTTCTTTCTTCCCTCCTTCCCTCCTTTCTTCCTTCCTTCCCTCCTTCTTTCCTCCCTTCCTCTCTTCCTTCTTCCCTTTCTTCCTCTGCACCTTCCTTCCTTCCTTTCTTGCTTCCTTCCTTCATTTCTTCCTTCCTTCCCTCCCTCCCTCCTTCCTTCCTTTTCTTTCCTTTCTATTTATTCTACCTTTTATTTTGAGCCGTGTGGATTAAAGGTTCTTGGCGCCCCAGCCAGGCACCAGGGAGCTGTCCCTGAGGTGGGAGAACCAACGTCAGGACACTGGTCCACAAGAGACCTCCCAGCTCCACGTAATATCAGATGGCGAAAATCTCCCAGAGATCTCCATCTCAACACCAAGACCCAGCTTCACTCAAGGACCAGCAAAGAACAGTGCTGGACACCCTATCCCCAACAAAGAGCAAGACAGGTCTACAGCCCCATCCATTAGCAGAGAGGCTGCCTAAAATCATAATAAGGTTACCAACATCCCAAAACACACCACCAGACGAGGACCTGCCCACCAGAAAGACAAGATCCAGCCTCATCCACCAGAACAGAGGCACTTGTCCCCCCAACCAGGGAATCTACTCAACCCACTGAACCAACCTTAGCCACTGGGGACAGCCACCAAAAACAACAGGAACTACGAACCTGCAGCGTGCAAAAAGGAGACCCCAAACACAGTAAGATAAGTGAAATGAGAAGACAGAAAAACACACAACAGAGGAAGGAGCAAGATAAAAACACACAAGACCTAACAGATGAAGAGGTAATAGCCAATCTACCTGAAAGAGAATTTAGAATAATGATGGTGAAGATGATGCAAAATCTTGGAAATAGAATAGACAATTTGGAAGAAACAGTTAACAGGGACCTAGAAGAAATAAAGAGGAAGCAAGAAACGATGAGCAACACAATAAATGAAATTAAAAATACTCTAGATGGGATCAATAGCAGAATAACTGAGGCAGAAGGACGGATAAGTGACCTGGAAGATAAAATAGTGGAAATAACTACTGCAGAGGAGAAGAAAGAAAAAAGAATGAAAAGAACTGAGGACAGTCTCAGAGACCTCTGGGACAACATTAAACGCACCAACATTCGAATTATAGGGGTCCCAGAAGAAGAAGAGAAAAAGAAAGGGACTGAGAAAATATTTGAAGAGATTATAGTTGAAAACTTCCCTAATATAGGAAAGGAAATAATCAATCAAGTCCAGGAAGCACAGAGAGTTCCATACAGGATAAACCCAAAGAGAAACACGCCAAGACACATAATAATCAAACTGTCAAAAATTAAATACAAAGAAAACATATTAAAAGCAGCAAGGGAAAAATAACACACAAGGGAATCCCCATAAGATTAACATCTGATCTTTCAGCAGAAACTCTACAAGCCAGAAGGGAGTGGCAGGACATATTTAAAGTGATGAAGGAGAAAAACCTACAACCAAGATTACTCTACCCAGCAAGGATCTCATTCAGATTTGATGGAGAAATTAAAACCTTTACAGACAAGCAAAAGCTGAGAGAGTTCAGCACCACCAAACCAGCTCTACAACAAATCCTAAAGGAACTTCTCTAGGCAAGAAAAACAGGAGAAGGAAAAGACCTACAAGAACAACCCGAAACAATTACGTAAATGGTAATAGGAACATACATATCAATAATTACCTTAAATGTAAATGGATTAAATGCTCCCACCAAAAGACACAGACTGGCTGAATGGATACAAAAACAAGACCCATATATATGCTGTCTACAAGAGACCCACTTCAGACCTAGGGACACATACAGACTGAAAGTAAGGGGATGGAAAAAGATATTCCATGCAAATGGAAATAAGAAGAAAGCTGGAGTAGCAATTCTCATATCAGACAAAATAGACTTTAAAATAAAGACTATTACAAGAGACAAAGAAGGACACTACATAATGATCAAGGGATCGATCCATGAAGAAGATATAACAATTGTAAATATTTATGCACCCAACATAGGAGCACCTCAATACATAAGGCAAATAGTAACAGTCTTAAAAGGGGAAATCGACAGTAATACAATTATAATGGGGGACTTTAACACCCCACTTTCACCAATGGACAGATCATCCAAAATGAAAATAAATAAGGAAACACAAGCTTTAAATGATACATTACACAAGATGGACTTAATTGATATTTATAGGACATTCCATCCAAAAACAACAGAATACACATTTTTCTCAAGTGCTCATGGAACATTCTCCAGGATTGATCATATATTGGGTCAGAAATGTAGCCTTGGCACATTTAAGAAAATTGAAATCGTATCAAGTATCTTTTCCGACCACAACGCTATGAGACTAGATATCAATTAAAGGAAAAGACCTGTAAAAAATACAAACACATGGAGGCTAAACAATACACTACTTAATAACGAAGTGATCACTGAAGAAATCAAAGAGGAAATCAAAAAATACTTAGAAACAAATGACAATGGAGACACAACAACCCAAAACCTATGGGATACAGCAAAAGCAGTTCTAAGAGGCAAGTTTATAGCAATACAATCATACCGTAAGAAACAGGAAACATCTCGAATAAACAACCTAACTTTGCACTTAAAGCAGTTAGAGAAAGAAGAACAAAAAAACCACAAATTTAGCAGAAGGAAAGAAATCATAAAGATCAGATCAGAAATAAATGAAAAAGAAGTGAAGGAAACAATAGCAAGGATCAATAAAACTAAAAGCTGGTTCTTTGAGAAGATAAATAAAATTGATAAACCATTAGCCAGACTCATCAAGAATAAAAGGGAGAAGACTCAAATCAATAGAATTAGAAATGAAAAAGGAGATGTAACAACTGACACTGCAGAAATACAAAAGATTATTACAGATTACTACAAGCAACTCTATGCGAATAAAATGGACAACCTGGAAGAAATGGACAAATTCTTAGAAATGCACAACCTGCCGAGACTGAACCAGGAAGAAATAGAAAATATGAGCAGACCAATCACAAGCACTGAAATTGAAACTGTGATTAAAAATCTTCCAGCAAACAAAAGCCCAGGACCAGATGGCTTCACAGGCGAATTCTATCAAACATTTAGGGAAGAGCTAACACCTATCCTTCTCAAACTCTTCCAACAGATAGCAGAGGGAGGAACACTCCCAAACTCATTCTATGAGGCCACCATCACCCTGATACCAAAACCAGACAAAGACGTCACAAAGAAAGAAAACTACAGGCCAATATCACTGATGAACATAGATGGAAAAATCCTCAACAAAATATTAGCAAACAGAATCCAACAGCACATTAAAAGGATCATACACCATGATCAAGTGGGGTTTATTCCAGGAATGCAAGGATTCTTCAATATACGCAAATCAATCAACGTGATACACCATATCAACAAACTGAAGGAGAAAAACCATATGATCATCTCAATAGATGCAGAGAAAGCTTTTGACAAAATTCAACACTCATTTATGATAAAAACCTTGCAGAAAGTAGGCATACAGGGAACTTTCCTCAACATAATAAAGGCCATATATGACAAACCCACAGCTAGCATCGTTCTCAATGGTGAAAAACTGAAACCATTTCCACTAAGATCAGGAACAAGACAAGGTTGCCCACTCTCACCACTCTTATTCAACATAGTTTTGGAAGTTCTAGCCACAGCAATCAGAGAAGAAAAAGAAATAAAATGAATCCAAATAGGAAAAGAAGAAGTAAAGCTGTCACTGTTTGCAGATGACATGATACTATACATAGAGAATCCTAAGGATGCTACCAGAAAACTACTAGAGCTAATCAATGAATTTGGTAAAGTTGCAGGATACAAAATTAATGCACAGAAATCTCTGGCATTCTTATGCTCTAATGATGAAAAATCTGAGAGTGAAATTAAGAAAACACTCCCATTTACCATTGCAACAAACAGAATAAAATATCTAGGAATAAACCTACCTAAGGAGACAAAAGACTTGTATGCAGAAAACTATAAGACACTGATGAAAGAAATTAAAGATGATACAAATAGGTGGAGAAATATACCATGTTCTTGGATTGGAAGAATCAACATTGTGAAAATGACTATACTACCCAAAGCAATCTACCGATTCAATGCAATCCCTATCAAATTACCACTGGCATTTTTTACAGAACTAGAACAAAAAATTTCACAATTTGTATGGAAACACAAAAGACCCCGAATAGCCAAAGCAATCTTGAGAACGAGAAATGGAGCTGGAGGAATTAGGCTCCCTGACTTCAGACTCTACTACAAGGCTACAGTAATCAAGACAGTATGGTACTGGCACAAAAACAGAAATATAGATCAAGGGAACAGGATAGAGAGCCCAGAGATAAACCCACACACATATGGTCATCTTCTCTTTGATAAAGGAGGGAAGGATATACAGTGGAGAAAAGACAGCCTCTTCAATAAGTGGTGCTGGGAAAACTGGACAGCAACATGTAAAAGTATGAAATTAGAACAATCCCTAACACCACACACAAAAATAAACTCAAAATGGGTTAAAGACCTAAATGTAAGGCCAGACACTATCAAACTCTTAGAGGAAAACATAGGCAGAACACTATACGACATAAATCACAGCAAGATCCTTTTGGACCCATCTCCTAGAGAAATGGAAATAAAAACACAAATAAACAAATTGGACCTAATGAAACTTAAAAGCTTTTGCACAGCAAAGGATACCATAAACAAGACCAAAAGACAACCCTCAGAATGGGAGAAAATAGTTGCAAATGAAGCAACTGACAAAGGATTAATTTCCAAAATTTATAAGCAACTCATGCAGCTCAATAACAAAAAAGCAAACAACCCAATCCAAAAATGGGCAGAAGAACTAAATAGACATTTCTCCAAAGAAGATATACAAATTGCTAACAAACACATGAAAGAATGCTCAACCTCATTAATCATTAGAGAAATGCAAATCAAAACTACAATGAGATATCATCTCACACCGGTCAGATTGGCCATCATCAAAAACTCTAGAAACAATAAATGCTGGAGAGGGTGTGGAGAAAAGGGAACCCTCTTGCACTGCTGGTGGGAATGTAAATTGATACAGCCGCTATGGAGAACAGTATGGAGGTTCCTTAAAAAACTACAAATAGAACTACCATACGACCCTGCAATCCCACTACTGGGAATATACCCTGAGAAAACTATAATTCAGAAAGACTCATGTACCAAAATGTTCATTGCAGCTGTATTTACAATAGCCAGGACATGGAAGCAACCTAAGTGTCCATCAACAGATGAATGGATAAAGAAGATGTGGCACATATATACAATGGAATATTACTCAGCCATAAAAAGAAATGAAACTGAGTTATTTATAATGAGGTGGATGGACCTGGAGTCTGTCATACAGAGTGAAGTAAGTCAGAAGGAGAAAAACAAATACCGTATGCTAACACATATATATGGACTCTAAGGGAAAAAAATGTCATGAAGAGGTTAGTGGTAGGACGGGAATAAAACACAGACTCACTCGAGCATGGACTTGAGGATATGGGGAGGGGGAGGGGTGGGCTGTGACGAAGTGGGGGAGTGGCAGGGACATATATACACTATCAAATGTAAATTAGATAGCTGGTGGGAAGCTGCTGCATAGCACAGGGAGATCACCTCTGTGCTGTGTGACCGCCTGGGGGGGTGGGATAGGGAGGGTGGGAGAGAGGGTGATGCAAGAGGGAGGAGATGTGGGAGCATGTGTGTATGTATAACTGATTTAGTTTGTTGTAGAGGGAAAACTAACACACTATTGTAAAACAATTATACTCCAATAAAGATGTTAAAAAAAAAAAAAATGTTCATTCCAACAGGTTTCCTCTACTCTATTCCAGTTTGTGACACCTATATCAGGATCATGGGGTTTCTCTTATAGTTGAGATTGCTTGTTGTTCCCCAGTATGTGCACCATTCTTCTCCTTTTACTTCTTATTTTGCTGCTTGAAACATGAATATGATGGCTGGAGTTCTATCTTGTACCATCATATTGAGGTATACACACTGGAGATGATAGATCTAGTAGGAGCCCACCCATAAGCTTTAGGATAAAAGAGGAATACATTTATGTATTGTTACTTGAATCTCTGCTAACTCAAATTTGGACTTAATTCCAACTAAAACTCCCATCAGTCCCCATATCTAACCAAGGCAAAGCAAATAAAGATTGAGAGTGGGTTGAACCCAAACACCTGGGATTTAATCTATGCTATTCCATGTACTAGTTTTAGACCCTCATCATCTTTCTGTGCATTAATTTCCTGATGCCTAAAATGAGGGTTATACTCTTATCTATTTCATTGAGTGGTTATGAGGATTAAATAAGATAATACCTGTAAGCATGTAGTAAATGTTCAATTAAGTATTAGCTACTTTTGATGCTTCCCAGTTTTACCCACTAAATAGCTTGGAAATCTTTGCTTTCCTCAACAACCCAACTGCTACTCCACTCCACTCCAATGAGCTCTTTTCTCCAGTCCCACTCCCCCATAGCATCCTCTTCACTTTCTAAGGCTAACCTTTCTAAAGCACCACAAAGACTAGATCAACTGGTCTTGAAAGTCCCTCAAGTGCTCCTTATAACCTACATAATGAAGCCCTGGCGGCTTAGTCTGGTGTTCAAGGCTCTTTGGGATGAGTGCTCAACTGGCCATACTGGCCTCACCACATCCCACATCCTAGCGACACTTAACTAGTTGCCACTATCACAATTCCTACATACACACACACACACACACACATACACACACACAAGTACCAACCTCTCCTATTCCCACTCTCTTGAAACTCTCCTCCCTTGGCTTTTGTGGCTCCACACTTTCTTACTTTTCTTTCAATACCTCTGGCTTTTCCCTCTCCATTGTTTTTACGGGATTCTCATTTTCTACCCTGTTTGTAAGTTTCAGAGTTCCCCTGGATCTCATCCTCAGGTCACTTCCATTTGCACTGCATGTCCTCTCCCTGAGTGATGGTATCTGCTATCTAGCTTTTAACAACCACCTAAATGCTCATGACTCCTAGATCTATACTTTCACTTATAATCTCTCTCCTAATCATTGATCTCACACTTCCTACTAGATAATGCCACCTGAACATCACACACACTTCAAATTGAATTTGCTTTCCGCACCCCATACTTGCCTCTTCTTTTTATTCTGAATCTCTGTTAGTGGTACCATCATTATCCAAACTTGAATCCTGGAACTTTTCACTCTCACTCTGCATATCTAAGGAATTACTTACAAGTGTTATCAAAATCACCTACTCAATAACTCCAATCTGTTTCCTCTCTATCCTCACTGCCTCTGATCTTGTTCTCGTCCCCATCTTCTCTATCCTGAATTCCTGAAGTAACTTCCTTCCAGTTCTCACTGCCTACAGTCTATAATGCCTCCAATCAATTTGGCAACTTGAGTAACTACCTACATTGAAAAATCTTATATTGCCACTGACATGCTTGAAACTAGTCACTGTCTCCCATTGCCCAGTCAGACAAAATTATTCAGTTTCCCATAGTTATTAAATACTTGCTATGTGCCAGGGACTATATTAGGTATTAACGATAAAGTGTTGAACGTGAGATGACCACTGCCTTTAAGGAATTTACTATATAGTTTAGAAGGAGGACACATAAACACATAATTATGATATAATGTAATAAGTTCTGTGATAGAAATATTCACAGAACTTCAGGAGTGCAAAATTGAGTCCACAGAGAGCAGGGGCATTGACTTCCTAATCTTTGTACCCCCAAATCCTGCTTCAATGTCTGATGCAATATACATTTAAAAAATACGGAACAGACTATCCTCTCTGATTTTGTTTGTAAAATGGGGATGAAAACTTCTTCATCACATACCAAGTAAATGCAATGTATGGACTTTGCTCAAATCTTAATTTGAATCTACCAATTATAAATTATTTTATAAGAAAACCAGAGAAATCTACATAGTAACGGAATATTTAATGATTTAAGGAGTGTTGTTATGTTTTTAAGATGTGAAAATGGTACTGTGGTTATGTTTTTCTGTTTGTTTTAAGTTCTTATCTCTTCTCTCTTAGAGAAGCATTTACAAATGAAATGATATAATGTCTGAAATTTGCCTCAAAATATTTCAGTGGTGGTGGGGTGTAGGGAGTGAGGGTACAGATGAAACAAGATCAGCCATGCATTTGTTAATAATCACTGAAGCTGGATGATGGATTTGTTGGGGTAATTACATGAAATGATTTTATATAAAATGCTTGATATAGTGCCTACCCCCTCAAAAAATGTTAGTTTTGCTTCTCCCCTATCCTTTTTCCCTCTACACGTGGTGGGGCATATCAAAGTTAACAGGAAGTCAGTGGAATTGGAATTAGACGTTCATTATCTGGTGAACTGGAAACATATTAAGCACATTTCTCTCTTCTGTCTGATTATGACAGAGTGGCTGGAGTGCCAAACAGCTTTCTGAGCAGCCTGAAGCAGGAATGTCAATTTCCAACAACAAAGGAAAGAAAAGGAAAAAGTCATGACTTAAAAGCTCTAGGGAGAGGAGAGAGAAATCTTATAAACATTCTCTGGGCTGAAAGAAACTGGCTTATTCTAGCGTTTTCCTCTGCTGGTGACTCTCTTCGGCAATATTGCCACCTTGTGGCTACCAGCGTCACATTACCTGTTTCTGGATGTAAAGCTTGCTCTGAAAGCTCTGACTGTTCTACAAAATTTCTGAAAGTAAATGCCCTCTGTCAGTGAAAAGTTTCCTGATTCCTTCAAACAATATTCATATCCTCCCTCTTACCCTTTAAAGTGTCTTGTACTTGTGCTGGGAAAACTGAACAGCTACGTGTACAAGAATGAAATTAGAACATTTTCTAACACCATACATAAAACTGTATTGAATACCTAAATGTAAGACCCGATACTATAAACTCCTAGAGGAAAACATAGGCAGATCCCTCTTTCACTTAAATTGCAACATTATTTTTTGGATCCATCTCCTAAAACAAAGTAAACAAACAAACAAAAACCAAATGGGACCTAATTAAACCTCAAAACTTTTGCACAGCAAAGGAAACCATAGACAAAATGAAAAGACAACCTACAGAATGGGGAAAAATTTTTGCAAATTATGCAATTGGCAAGGACTTAATTTCCAAAATATAAAAACAGTTCATATAGCTCAATATAAAAAAAAAAAACACGCTATCAAAAAAATGGGTGGGGGCTTCCCTGGTGGTGCAGTGGTTGAGAGTCCATCTGCTGATGCAGGGGACACGGGTTCGAGCCCCGATTTGGGAAGATTCCACAAGCCGCGGAGTGGTTAGGCCCACGAACCGAAAAAAAAAAAAAAATGGGTGGAAGATCTAAATAGACATTTCTTCAAAGAAGACATACAAATGGCCAAGAGGCATATGAAAAGGTGCTCAGCATCACTAATTGTCAGAGAAATGCAAATCAAAACAACGAGTTATCATCTCACACCAGTCAGAATGGCCATCATTAAAAAGTCTACAAATAATAAATGCTGGAGATGGTGTGGAGAAAAAGGAATCCTCCTACACTGTTGGTGGGAATGTAAATTGGTTCAGCCACTGTGGAGAACAGTATGGAGATTCTTTAAAAACTAAAAATAGTTACCATATGATACAGCAATCCTACTCATGGGCATATATATGGAGAAAACTCTAATTTGAAAAGATAAATGCACCCCAATGTTCATTGCAGCACTATTTACAATAGTCAGGACGTGGAAGCAACCTAAGTGTCCATCGACAGAGGAATGGATAAAGAAGATGTGGTACATATATACAACGGAATAGTACTCAACCTTAAAGAAGAACAAAATAAATCCATTTGCAGCAACATGGATGGACCTACAGATTGTCATACTGAGTGAAGTAAGTCAGGCCGAGCAAGATAAATATCATATGATATAGCTTATCTGTGGTATCTTTAAAAAGTGTACAAATGAAATTATCTACAAAACAGAAATAAAGTTACAAATGTAGAAAACAAACTTATGATTACCAGTGGGTAAGAGGGGGAGAGATAAATTGGAATATTTGGATTGACCTATACACACTACTATATATAAAATAGATAACTAATTAGGACCTACTGTATAGCACAGGGAACTCTACTCAATACTCTGTAGTGGCCTATACGGTCAAAAAATCTAAAAAAGAGTGGCTATATACATATATATATATTATATATATATATATGTATATATATATATAACTTTAACTTTGCTGTACATCTGAAATTAACACAATGTTGTAAATAAACTATACTCCAATAAAAATTTAAGAAAAGAATAAATTATACATGACCCCAATGTTCATAGCAGCACTATTTAAAGTAGCCAAGACATGGAAGCAACCTAAATGTCCATTGATAGATGAATGGATAAAGAAAATGTGGTATATACATATACAATGCACTATTGCTCAGCTATAGAAAATAATTAAATAAGCCTATCTGCAACAACATGGATGGACTTAGAGGTTACCATATTTAGTGAAGTAAGTCAGAAAGATAAAGGGAAAGCTATAAAAAATATATAAATGAACTTATTTACAAATAGAAATAGACTCACAGACATAGAAAACAAACCTATGGTTACCAAAGGGGATAGTGGGGTGGGCAGAGATAAATTAAGAGTTTGGATTTAACATATACACACTACTGTATATAAGACAGGTAAACAAAAAGACCTACTTTATAGCACAGGGAACTATATTCAATGAAAATAATATAAAGTGTCTTGTACTCAATATCTGCTACAGCATCTATTACATTATAATTGTTTACCCATCCACATTCATCAATTCATTTAACAAACTTATTTCGTAAGTGTCTACTCTGGCACAGATACCAAGTTAAGCATGGGAGATAAACTGAAAATTAAAGCTAGTTGAACAAAAACATGTAAACCTAATTTAAATAATGTAACATTTTTGAGTGTTTAGTAACTTCTCTAAATGTTTTACAATATATGCATTTACTTTCCACAATTTTATGACACTATTATTTTCTCCATATTATAGATGAGGAGACAAAGGCACAGAGAGGTTACGTAAATTGCCCAAGATCACACAGTAGTTTCAATGTACAGAAATACAACTGATTTTTGCATGTTCACCTTGTACCCTTCAATTTTGCTGAATTTGTTTATTAGTTCTGATAATGCTTTTGTGTGAATTATTTAGGATTTTCTATCTATAGAATTATGTCATCTGTTAATAGAGATAGTTTTACTTCTTTTCAACTTGGATACATTTTATTTCTCATCTTTGCCCATTTGTTCTGGCTAGAACTTCCAGTATAATGTTGAACAACGGTGGTAAAAATGGGTACCCTTGTTCTTATCTTAGGGGGAAATACTTTTTTATCTTTTATCACTGAGTGAGATGTTAGTTGTGAAATTTTCATAATTAATTCAATTAGAAATGAAAGTGGGGACAATACTAATGGTTTTATAGGCATAAAAAGAATTACAAGAGAGCACCATGAACTATTGTTCACCAAAAAATTGGAAAACCTAGATGAAATGGAAAAATTCTAGAAACATACAATCTATAATATTTCACTTAAGAAGGAATAGAAAATCTTAACAGTACAATACAAGTAAGGAGATTTAATCCATAATGAAAAAAAAAAAACTTCCAACAAAGCAAAAGTTGGTGTCAAAAGTCTCCAGTGGTGAATTCTATCAGGCATTTTAAAAAGTTAACACCTATTTTTCTCAAACTCTTTCAAAATATTGAATATGGGGGAACATTTCCTAACTCATTCCATGATGCTAGTATTACACTGATATCAGAGCCAGACTAAAACACTACAAGAAAGGAAAACTATAGACCAATACCAGTTATGTATATTGTTGAAAAAATCCTCAAAAATTTTCTAGAAAACTGAATGCATCAACATATTAAAAGGATTATGCATCATGACTATGTAAGACTTATTCCTGGAATGAAAAGATGATTCAACACAATGAAAAAGGCAAATAAATTATTATTATGATGAAGATTTTTTTGTGTGTGTGTGGTATGCGGGCCTCTCACTGTTGTGGCCTCTCCCATTGTGGAGCACAGGCTCTGGATGCGCAGGCTCAGCAGCCATGGCTCACGGGCCCAGCCACTACGCGACATGTGGGATCCTCCCAGACCAGGGCACGAACCCGTGTCCCCTGCATCGGCAGGCGGACTCAACCACTGCGCCACCAGGGAAGCCATGATGAAGATATTTTTGATATCAGGGACCTCATTGTGGGTTCCTTAGGGGTCCAGAGACCATGTTGGAAAAGCTACAAGCATAACTCCTTTCCTGCCACATAGGTTATTACTTTAGACTTATTGGATTATCTAATTTAGATTTTTTAATACTGGGACTTTTATCATAAATCATCCATGATTGTACATACAAAGGAAAATATTTTAAAAGTAATTTACTAAGGTATTCCTAAAGCTTTCTTACATTAAGAGTTTGGCTCTTCTGAAATATTTTTCAGTTCAGTATCACTGATGTTCATGATCTTGCACACAGCATCATTTCATGGGGTATCAAAAGAATTTATGATGCAGAATTTTTAAAAAGAATACTACATTATCTTCTCTAGAATCTTCTTCCTACATGCCAACACCCATTCTGCAAGTTTAGATGCTGATGCTTTCTTGTTCTTACTAGAGAGTATCAACAGAAGATTTTCAGAAACTGTCAGCCCTTATACTACTACTTTCAGTAATCCTTAAATGATTTATTAATTGATATAAAGGAATTACTGTTGTCCACTCATGCCAAAATGTTTACAGAGACTCAGGTAATGAAAACTGCTATATCATGACTATGCCTGACCAACAGTGATTATAAGATGCCATCAATCATAACATAAATGCTGATTTCAGATATTTCAAAATGTTTAAAAGCATGACTTAGAATTGATTAAATATAGTATTTTAAGTAACAAAATAGCAAGGTGCAGAACAGCGTGTAGAGTGTGTCTCCATTTTTTTGAAAATGTGGGTTTTATGCACAAATATGCTTGCCTATGCATAGACAAGGTCTAGAACATACACTCTTGTGTTTTCATAACAGTAAATTCATTCCCCTGGAGAGGGTAAGTGGTAGCTGAAGGGCAGAGGTGGAATGAAGATTTTATACTGTGTACCCCCATAAACTGTTTAGATGTCTTACTATGTCCATCTATTTTTCAATCATAAAAAGCTAGTCTAAATAAAAAATTACACATATTATTAAAATTCATTTTTGTCTTTTGCATAGGACTTTCTTAAGTAATTACTTTGTGTTTCCTAAGAAGGTGAAACTTCTCCCAGTAAGTCACTGAGTATTGTCCTTTACTTCTGACTCAGTCTTGCAGTTCCATTATCCATTTTTCTTATCACTGTCTCTGGTCTTTCTACTGTAACAAATTACCTCAAACTTAGAAACTTAAAATAACACAAATTTATTATCTAACAATTCTGGGGGTCAGAAGTCAAAAATAAATCTTCCTGCACTAAAATGAAAGTTTTAGCAGGGATGCTTTCCTTACAACTGTCCTTGGGGAGAATCGGTTTTTGCCTTTTCCAGTTTCTAGAGGTCTCCTACATTCTTTGATTTGTGGCCTTATTCTTCCATCTTCAAAACCAGCAACATCAAATCAATTAATTTTCATGCTGACATCTTTCTGCTTCTGTCCTGCCTCCCTCTTCCACTTTTAAAGACTCCTGTGATTATGTTGGGTGCACCTGCATAATTCAGAATAATCTCCTTATTTTAAGGTCAGTAAATTAGCAATCTTAATTCCATCTATAACCTTAATTACACTTTTCCATGTAACCTAATGAATCACAAGTTATGGGGATTAAGAATATGTGCATCTTTGGTGGGCCATTATTCTCTCTACTACATGCTTATTTGGGTCTAACACTGGAATCACCACTTCCTGACTCAGAGGTGATTGCCATTGGAGTCTTCTCTATTTGCATTCAAGTCACTCTGACTTTTCTCTGCTCCAAAGATTACAAAATATGGTAACAAAATGACTAATTTTATTATCAAGTGTGCTCCCATTCAGTTCCTCAAATTTCTACCTAATAGCTTTGTTACTTTGAACAAATCACTTATTTTTCTGTGTTTTTCTTTTGTTATTTCTAAAGTCAGCACAATTACACCTACTCTAACTAATTCATTTCAAAAACATTTACTAGGTAGCTACTACATATCAAACATTAGGCTGGCAACTGTAGATTCAGAACTAAAACTGCTTCAGTTCCTGTCTTTATGGAGATCACAACCTAGTAGGGAAATAATACAAATTACACATGGTATGACAAAAAAGATATATTGATACACATAGAAAGGAGTGGTTGATGCTGATCATAGCCTCAGGAAGGTGGTAACTATGTGTGAGCTAGACATTACAATCTTATAAAGTATTTACCAGAGAGATATGGAATTGCCTAATATGTTCTAAAAATTGCAAGCTATTCAGTACTGATGGAGCATGGGATGGACACTTATGTTGTTTCTATATCTTGGCTGTTGTGAATAAGGCTGCAATAAAGATGAGAGTGCATATACCTCTTCAATATCCTCTTTTTATTTACTTTGGGTATATGGCCAGAAGTGGAATTATTGTATAATATGTTAGATATATGTTTAATTTATTGAGAAACCTCCACATTATTTTCCATAGTGGTTGAACAAGTTTACATTTCCATGAACAATGTACAAGGGTTCACTTTTTGCCATATCCTCACCAATACTTGTTTTCTCTTGTCTTCTTGTTGATAGCCATTCTAAAAGTAAGAGGTGATATATCACTGTAGTTCTGATTTGCATTTTCATGATGATTAGTGATGTTGAGCATCTTTTGTTTTATCTGTTAACCATTTGTATGTCTTTGGAAAAATATATATTTAGTTATTTTGCCCCTTTTAATTTAACTTTTGTTATTGAATTAAATGAGTACTTTATATATTTTGGTTATTAACCCATTATCATATACATGGTTTGTAAATGTTTTCTCCCATTCCATAGGCTGCTTTTCAATTTTGTTGTTTCTATTGTGTGCAGATACTTTTTAGTTTGATGTAGTCCCACTTGCTGTGTTTTGCTTTTGTTGTTTGTGTTTTCAGTGTCATATTCAGAAAATAATTGCCAAAACCAATGACAAGGGTCTTCTCCCCTAAGTTTTATTGTAGGAATTTTATGGTATTGGGTCTTATGGTTAACTATTTGATCCATTTCCAGTTAATTTTTGTAAACAGTATAATATACAGGTAAAATTTCATTGTTCTGCATGTGTTTATCCAGTTTTCCTGGCACTGTTTGTTGAAGAGACTATACTTTTCTCATTGGGTGTTCTTGTCTCTATAGTTGAATATTAGTTAATGTATATGTGGAGGTTTAAATCTATGCTATATATTCTGTTCCATTGGTCTATGTGTGTATTTTTATGCCAATTTCATAATGTCTTTCCTGAGAAAAAAGAACAAGCCAGAGGTATCACACTTCCTGATTTCAAACTGCACTGCAAAGTCATTTTGATTCTTTGTATGATGTAGGTTATTCACGTTTGGATCTGTAAGAAACTCATTGGATATGTATCCCCTCTCAGAATAAACTAATTTCTCAAACAATAAGTATCCTTATGCTATCATTACATCAATATATATTTTTTAATCTTTTGGCCACACCACACGGCATGTAGGATCTTAGTTCCCTGACCAGGGATCGAACCCACGTTCCCTGAATGGGAAGTGCAGACTCTTAACCACTGGACCACCAGGGAAGTCCCCAATAAATTTTTTCAAAGCCAGCTATCCTTCGTTTCCAATGGTCTTCATGTTCATCTTTATTTTTCAAAGTTTCCAGGGTTATATCTCTTTATGAAGCAATATATATCTCAATCATATTATAGTGTACAGCAAACAATACAACAGAAGAAATTAATATTGTTCTATAAATAAGAGCACCACAAGGTAGATTTCCCACCTCCACTGCCTTGAATCAGGCAGTTGGAAAATTGCCAACAGCCCACTAACCATTTTTCCTTCTGTAGTCTACCTATCTCTTTACCACCCTCTCAATCCATCTTCTTTCAGACTATCCTTTGTAAACCATAGTTCTCATTACAATATCCATTCCTCTCTCATACTCCATACTGACTCAAAAACTATTTACAGAATCATGCCCTAAATTGTGGTCATAATATTCAAGGTCCTCTATATTCTGATTCTTACCACAACTCCTTCTTACACAATGTGATATTCTAGAGGTAAAGTGAGGGATACAAAATACTGGTTTTCTCATCAGACAGATTTGGGAATGAATTGCTATCCTGCTACTAACTTTTTTTTTGACCTTGGTCAAATTACTTAGCCTTTTTGGGCTACAGCCCCCTCATCTGTGAAACAGAGTTTATTGCCTACAATCACAGGGTTACTGAGAAAAAAATATCATGTCTATAAAACTACCTTGTTAAATTCCTTGTACACAGTAGGATTTACTAGACATCTCTCAAACACGCTGTATTCTTTCATGCCTTTCTCCTTGTTCATGCCACTCACTCTGCCTGGAATGACTTATATGTCCATTTAATGACACTATTTATTGAGTACCCATTAAGCTCTTGCTCAAAAGTGCATAAGATAGTTTATGGTACCATAAACTTCTCTGCCTACTAATAATCTTCCCTTCTAGGTCCACTTCAACTGTTGTCTTCTCTTGGAATCTATATTCCACCAAGAAAATATGGTAACCATCAAAAGTGCTTTGTAAAGCCGAAAGTACCATAGAAAAGCCAAGTTACATATTATTATCATCACTTATACTACTGTTATTAAGCCATCTTCAGCTTTTGGTCATAAGCACACTTTATATATTTTTTTAAAGATTTTACTCAATATTTTCAACATTAAGTCCTTTAAGGGAACTACCTGATAACTTTCTTTATGATCCAGCTTCTTGACTAATATCAGAATCCCTATATTCTAATGGGCAGTGATATCTTATGATCAAAAATTATTAAATACTCATACCTACTAAACTTATCAGGTCTTGATGAGCTTCATAAAATTAAATTATAGGAATATCTGGAATTGGTAATCTATTTTTTAAGTTTCTTTAATTATTTTCTTGTTTTTCCCCCAGTCTATGCAGGGACATTTAATTCTTTTCATGTAATTCCATTTACTTATTTTAAAAAATTCAAAAGTCTTTAGAAATTTTATTCTTAATTTCTTCATCTCTACCTTCAGGAGAGGGTCTAATAATTTATACTCTTTTAAAATATTTTTGTTTAACTTCTTATTTTATTTAATTTTATACTGTATTTTTGCTCTTTTCATTTGGGTTAATGTAGCTGGTGCTCTAACATTATCATTTTTTTTAAAAAAATTGGTTCAAATCATTTTTATTAGCTCAGATTTCTTCACATTTAATTGCATTTGGAAGTTTGCTCCCACCTTAATGTGCTTCCCATCCAATCCTAACTGATTAACTTCTACTGATCATTCAAGGTATTTTCCAAATGACCCCCCTCAAAAAATAAGCTTAACACTCTTATTCAAAAGTAAATTTTACATAATGCCATATATGACAAATTCACAGCTAAGATTATACTCAACAGTGAAAAGCTGAAAGCATTGTCTCTAAGATCAGGAACAAGTTGAGGATGCCCACTCTCACCATTTTTATTCAACATAGTTTTGGAATACCTAGCCACAGAAACCAGAGAAGAAAAAGAAATAAAAGGAATCCAAATTGGAAAAGAAGTAAAACTTTCACTATTTGCAGATGACATGATACTATACATATAAAACAGTAAAGATGCTACCAAAAAACTACTAGAGCTTATCAACAGATTTGGTAAACTGGCAAGATACAAAATTAACACAGAGAAATCTGTTGCATGCCTATAAACTAACAATGAAAGATCAGAAAGAGAAATGAAGGAAATAATCCCATTTACCATTGAATCAAAAAGAATAAAATAACTAAGAATAAACCTACCTAAGCTGACAAAAGACCTGTACTCCAAAAAGTATAAGATGCTGATGAAAGAAATTGAAGATGACAGAGATGGAAACATACACTGTATTCCTGGACTGGAAGAAACAACATTGTTAAAATAGAAATAAAATCCAAGGCAATCGACAAATTCAGTGCAATTCCTATCAAATTACCAATGGCATTTTTCAACAGAATTTGAACAAAACAATTTTTAAGTTATATGGAAATACAAAAGACCCCAAATATGCAAAACAATCTTGAGAAAGAAGAATGGAGCTAGAGAAATCTGGCTCCCTGACTTCAGATTATCCCAAAAACCTATGGTAATCAAAACAGAATGGGAATGGCACAAAAAGAGACACATAGATAAGTGGAACAAGATAGAGAGTCCAGAAGTAAACCCACACACTTATGGTCATAAAATCTACAACAAAGGAGGCAAGAATATACAATTGAGAAAAGACAGTCTCTTCAGTAAGTGGTGCTAGGAAAACTGGACAGCTATATGTAAAAGAATGAAATTAGAACATTCTCTAACACCATATACAAAAATAAGATGAAAATGGGTTAAATACCTAAATGTAAGACCTGATACTATAAAACTCCTAGAGGAAAACAAGAAGATCCCTCTTTGACATAAATCACAGCAATATTTCTTGGATCTGTCTCCTAAAACAAAGGAAACAAAAGCAAAAATAAACAAATGGAACCTAATTAAACTTCAAAACCTTTGCACAGCAAAGGAAACCATAGACAAAAGGAAAAGACAACCTACAGAATGGGAGAAAATTTTTGCAAATGATGAAATCGACAAGCGCTTAATTTCCAAAATATACAAACAGCACCTATAGCTCAATATTTTTTAAAAAATTAAAAAATGAGCAGAAGACCTAAATAGATATTTCTCCAAAGAAGACATACAAATGCCCAACTGACACATGAAAAGATGCTCAACATCACTAATTACCAGAGAAAGGCAAATCAAAATTACAATGAGATATCATCTCAAACCAGTCAGAATGGCCATCATCAAAAAATCTACAAACAATAAATTCTGGAGATGGTGTGGAGAAAAGGGAACCCTCTTGCATGGTCGGTGGGAAAGTAAATTGATACAGCCACTATGGAGAACAGTATGGAGGTTCCTTAAAAAACTAAAAATAGAACTACCATATGACACAGCAATCCCACTACTGGGCATATACCCTGAGAAAACCATAATTCAAAAACAGTCATGTACCACAATGTTCATTGCAGCTTTATTTACAATAGCCAGGACATGAAGCAACCTAAGTGTCCATTGACAGATGAATGGATAAAGAAGATGTGACACTTATACACAAGGGAATATTACTAAGCCATTAAAAGGAATGAAACTGAGTTATTTGTAGTGATGTTGATGGACCTGGAGTCTGTCATACAGAGTGAAGTAAGTCAGAAGGAGAAAAACAAATATCGTATGCTAACACATATATATGGAATCTAAGAAAAAAAAATGTCATGAAGAGACTAGGGGTAGGACGGGAATAAAACACAGACCTACTAGAGCATGGACTTGAGGATATGGGGAGGGGGAAGGGTAAGCTGTGCTGAAGTGAGAGAGTGGCATGGACATATATACTCTACCAAACATAGGGTGGATACCTAGTGGGAAGCAGCCTCATGGCACAGGGAGATCAGCTAGGTGGTTTGTGACCACCTAGGGGGGTGGGATAGGGAGGGCGGGAGGGAGGGAGATGCAAGAAGGAAGAGATATGGGAACATATGTATATGTATAACTGATTCACTTTGTTGAAAAGCAGAAACTAACACACTAGTGTAAAGCAATTATATTCTAATAAATATGTTAAAAAAAGAAAGAAAATTACTGGCCAGTATTACTGAGGAACATAGGTGCAAAATCCTCAACAAAATACTAGCAATCCAAATTCAACAACACATTAAAAGGTCCATCATCATAATCAAGTGAGATTTATCCCAGAGATGCAAGTATGGTTCATACCACAAATCAGTCAATTTGATACTTCACATTAATAAAGTAAAGAAAAAAAATGAGCATCTCAAAAGATGCAGAAGACTGTTGAGAAAATTTAATATCCATTTATGATAAAAGCTCTCAATATAATATATATAGAGAGAACATGTTTCAACACAATAAAGGCCATATATGACATATCAACAGCTAAAATCATACCCTATGTTGAAAAGCTGAAAGAATTTCCTATAAGTTCAGGATGCCCATTCTCACCACTTTTATTTAACACAGTATTGGAAATCCTAGCCACCACAGTCAGACATAAATACATACATACATACATACAATACATACATACATACACAAAATCCAAATTGGACAGGAAGAAGTAAAATAATCACTATTTGCAGATGAAATAATAATATATATAGAAAATTCTAAAAATGCCACCAAAAATACTAGAATTCATCAGTGAATTCAGTCAAGTTGCAAGACAAAATTAATATATAGAAATTTGTTGCCTTTCAATATACTAAAAATGTAGTATCAGAAAGATAAATTTAGAAAATAATCCCATTTACAATCACATCAAAAAGAATGAAATACACGGGAATAAATTTAAGATGGTAAAAGACCTGTACTTAGAAAAGTCAAAGACACTGGTAAAGTAAATTAAGGACAACAAAAACAGATGGAAAGAAATGCCATGCTCACGGATAGGAAGAATTAATATTGTTAAAATGACCACACCACCCAAGACAACCTACAGATTCAATGTAATCTGAATCAAAATACCAATGGTATTTTTCACAGAACTAGAGCTAATCATTCTAAAATTTGCATGGAACCACAAAAGATCCCAAATAGCCAACAAAATCTTGAAGAAGAACAAAACTGGAGGTATCACACTCCCTGATTTCAAACTATACTACAAAGCTATATAATAGCAAAACATTACGATGCTGACACAAAAACAGACCCATATATCAATGGAACAGAAATGAACCCACATTTACATGAGAAATTAATCCATGACAAAGGAGGCAACAATATACAATGGGGAAAACACAGTCTTTTCAATAAATGGTGTTGGAAAAACTGAACAATTACATGCTAAAGAATGAAACTGGTCTACTTTCTCACACCATATACACCATATACAAAAATAAACTCATAATATAATAAAAACAAATATAAGACTTGAAAATATAAAACTTCTGGAAGAAAACATAGGCAGTAAGATCTTTGACTTTGGTCTTAGCAATATTTATTTTTGATATGTTTTTTCAGCTAAGGGAAAAATAAACAAATGGGACTGTAGCAAAACAAAAAGCTTTTGCACAGTGAAGGGACCTATCAAAAAAAAAAAGAAAGAAAGAAAAGAAAATGCTACCTACTGAATAGAAGATATTTTCAACCATATATCTGATAAGGGGTCACTATTCAAAATATACAAAGAACTCACATAACTTCACATCAAGAAAACAAACCAAGAAAAGCACCATTTTAAAATGTGCAGGGGACCTGAACAAACATTTTTCCAAAGAAGGCATACAGATAACAGACACATTAAAAAAAATGCTCACCATCACTAATCATTAGGAAAATGCAAATGAAAACCATAAAACATATCACTTCACATCTTTTAGAATGTCTATAATCAAAAAGACAAAAAATTACAGTGTTGGCAAGGATGTGGTAGTTGGAACCCACATGCACTCTTGGTGAGAATATAAATTGGTGCAGACTTTATGAGAAAAACAGTATGGAGATTCCTTTAAATAATTAAAAATAAAACTATCATACAATCCATCAATACTATTCCTGGATTAAAAAAAAATACATGCACCCCGATTCTCATTGCAGCATTATGTATAATAGCAAAGATATGGAAACAACCGAAGTGACCATCAATAAATGAATGTATATATATATATATATATATATATATATATATATATATATATACACATACATATGTATATATATATATACATACACACAATGGAATATTGATATTACATAGCCATATAAAAGAATGAAGTCTTGTCATTTGTGACAACATGGATAGACCTAGAGGGTAGTATGCTAAGTGAAGTAAGTCAGACAGAGAAAGACAAAGAACAAATATTATAAAACAGAAACAGAGTCATAGATGTCATAGATACAGAGAAAAAACATGTGGTTGCCAGAGGGGTGTTGGGGAGGAAAGGAAAAGATGAGGGTGGTTAAGAGGTACAAATTTCTAGTTGCAAAATAAATGAGTCATGGGTGTGAAATATATAATGTGGGGAATAGAGATAATATAGTATATCTTTGTAAGGTGACAAATGTTAACTAGATTTATCATGAGATCATTTTGAAATAAATAGAAATATCAAATCACTTGTTGTGTACGAGGAACTAATATAGTGTTGTAATTCAATTATACTTCAAACAAACAAATAAACTCATAGAAAAAGATATCAGATTCGTGGTTACCAGAAGTGGGGTGTTGTGAGGAGAAGGGATTGAATGAAGGTAGTCAAAAGGTACAAACTTCCATTTATAAGGCAAGTAAGTATTAGAGACGTTATGTACACCATGATAAATGTAATTAGCGCTGCTTTAATTATATATGAAAGTTAAGATAGAAAATACTAAAAGTTCTTATCACAAGGAAAATATCTTTTCTATTTCTTTAATATTTATCTATATGAAATGATGTATATTCACTAAACTTATTGTGGTAATCATTTAATGATGTACATGTCAAATCACTATGCTGTGTATCTTAAACTTGTACAGTGCTCTATGTCAATTATATCTCAATAAAACTGAAAGAAGAAAAAATACCATTCCTCATCTTTACCTTTTCAATAAGTGACGAAAAAAGTGGGAAAATAAATAATCACCCCTGAAGTGTTTTGCATTTTAAAGATACTTGAAATATTAGGCTCCCAAAAAAATGAAAGAAATTTTAAATTTTCTCCAAATTGGGGCAGGATCCTTATATTCAGAACTCTGGTTTTGGCTGTTTCTTTGAATAATTAAAAAAAAAAAAAAGGAATAGGAGAAATGGTAGCATGAGGGGCTGAGATTAGATAGAAGGAATAATTTTTGAAATTAATATTCCTTTGGGGTAATTCATCTGTTCAAAGTTTGTCTACCAAATTAAAGGAAATTTCCTCACCCAGATAATTGAGTCTTTACACAATAGAATATAAATTACTCAGCATTATGTCACATGTGGTGATTTCACATGATATTTGCTCCAGTATAAGATACATAGCAACCTACTTTGAAGTCATTGGGTCTCAGAGTGGGAAAGAAGCTTACAGGACACCTATTCCAAATCTTTTCCCATTAAAGGGATTCCTGGATGAATGTTTTGTCATCATCAGCTTTCAGACCTCTAATGACCTCTAATTGACTGTTACTCCAAATATCCTATTTCAGTTAATACCTAAGCAGGAATTGAACTGAGTTTGCTGGCCTAGGTTTTACCTACTTGAGAATATTTATATTTCAATGGCAAGTGGGATAGGTAGAAATGCCTCCCAAGGCCCATGGCGGCTGAGGAAAAACTTTAAAATGTACCACACTGAAAGGCATTGCACAGTGTTGAGGGGCCAGGAAACTGAACCAGGCATGCTGTAACAAATACATTTCAGTGACATACAACCGTGATTATTTCTCATGCATCTGTAGTTTGGCTGTGGTGGCACTGCTGAACACAACTGGATTCAGCTAGGCAATTCTGTGATATAAGTTAGGTTCGAGTCTGCTCTATAAGCCTCTCATTTACCCCCAGTGATAGCCAAGACATGCTCTCTTTATGGAGGTGACAAAGAACAGAATGACACAGAGGCATGCAAAACTTGTAAAGGCTTAAACTCAAAATTAGTATATTGTCACCTTCTGACCACATTCTCTTAGCCAAAGCAAGTTACATAGCCAAATATAAGCACATGCTGATGACCAATGATGTTGAGCAAATTTTCATGTGCTAACTACCCATATAATTTCTTTGGAGACATATCTATTAAAATATTTTTCCATTTAAATATTGGATTATTTTACTTATTCTTAATTTATGAATTTTTAAAATATTCTGGGTGTAAATTGTTTATCAGATGTAAGATATATAATTATTGTCTCTAATTCTATGGGATATCTTTTCACTTTCTTGAACAGTATATTTTCATGCACATAAGTTTTTTTTAATGACTCCCAATTACTTTTTTCTAAATTATGCTTTTGGTGTCATATCTTAAAAAAAATTTCAGTTAAAAAAAAGTTTCACTGAACACAAGGCCACAAAAATTTAATGCTATGCTACCTCCCAATAGTTTTATAGTTGTAGCTCTTACATTGATGTCTTTGATCTATGTGCACTTTGAGTTAATTTCTTTATGTGATGTAAGTTAGGAGTCCAATTTCATTCTTTTGCATATAGATACCAGTTGCCCTAGCACCATTTGTTGAAAGGACAATTTTTTTTCATTGAGGTAACACTGGTTTATAACATAAATAATTTTCCTGTGTACAAAATTATATTTCTATCTATATACCCTGCAGTGTGCTCAAAATAAAAAAATTAGTTTCAATTGATCACCATAGATTTGATCGTCTTTACCCATATTGCTCCACGCATACTGCTCTTTTGTAACCACTACATTGTCCTCTGTGCCTATGTGTTTGTTTTTGTTTCATTTGTTCATTTATTTTGTTTCTTGTCGTTGTTGTTTCCTTGTTTTTTATATTCATATATGAGTGAAATGATATGGTATTTGTCTTTCTACTTCTGACCTACTTCACTTAGCATAATACCCTTAAGGTTCATCCATGTTTTCAAAAATACCAAGATTTCATGTTTTGTTTTCTTTTTTTTAATGGCTGAGTAGAATTCTAATATATATATATATATATATATATATATATATATATATATATTCTTTTTTATACATTCATCCACTGATGGGTACATAAGTTGCTTCCATATCTTGAATATTGTAAATTATGCTGCTATGAACAGTGGGGTGCATATATCATTTAGAACTAGTGTTTCTGCGTGTTGGTGGCAAATATCCAGAAGTGGGAGAGCTGGATGATACACTAGTACTATTCACAATTTATTTTATTTCATTAGTTTTTAACATGCTATTGGAGTATAATTGTTTTACAATGATGTGTTAGTTTCCGCTATATAACAAAGTGAATCAGCTATACATATACATATATCCCCATATCTCCTCACTCTTGTGTCTCCCTCCAACCCTTCCTATACCTCCCCTCTAGGTGGTCTAAAAGCAATGAGCTGATCTCCCTGTGCTATGCAGCTACTTCCCATATCTATCTATTTTACATTTGGTAGTGTATATATGTCCATGCCAATACCTCACTTCAGCCCAGCTTACCCTTCCCTCTCCCTGTGTCCTCAAGTCCAACCCTATGTCTGCATCTTTATTCTTGTTGTACCTCGAGGATCTTCAGAACAATATTTTTTTAGATTCCATATATATGTGTTAGGATACGGTATTTGTTTTTCTCTTTCTGACATACTTCACTCTGTATGAAAGACTCTAGGTCCATTCACCTCACTACAAATAACTCAATTTCATTTCTTATCTGGCTGAGAAATATTACATTGTATATATTTCTCACATCTTCTTTATCCACTCATCTGTTGATGGATACTTAGGTTGCTTCCATGTCCTGGCTATTGTAAATAGAGCTGCAGTGAACATTTTGGTACATGACACTTTTTCTTTTTAACATCTTTATTTGAGTATAACTGTTTTACAATAGTGTGTTAGTTTCTCCTTTACAACAAAGTGAATCAGTTATACATATGTTCCCATTTCACTTCCCTCTTGTGTCACCCTCCCTCCCACCCTCCCTATCCCACCCCTCTAGGTGGTCACAAAGCACAGAGGTGAACTCCCTGTGCTATGCTGCAGCTTCCCACTAGCTATCTAATTTACATTTGGTAGTGTGTATATGTCCCTGCCACTCTCTTACATCGTCACAGCTTACCCTTCTCCCTCCCCATATCCTCAAGTCCATGCTCCAGTAGGTCTGTGTTTTATTCCCATCCTACCACTAATCTCTTCATGACTTTTTTTTTTAGATTCCATATATATGTGTTAGCATACGGTATTTGTTTTTATCCTTCTGACTTACTTCACTCTGTATGACAGACTCCAGGTCTATCCACCTCATTACAAATAACTCAGTTTCATTTCTTTTTATGGCTGAGTAATATTCCATTCTATATATGTGCCACATCTTCTTTATCCATTCATCTGTTGATGGACACTTAGGTTGCTTCCATGTCCTAGCTATCGTAAATAGAGCTGCAATAAACATTTTGGTATATGACACTTTTTGAAATATGGTTTTCTCAGGGTATATGCCTAGTACTGGGATTGCTGGGGAGTATGGTAATTATATTTGTAGTTTTTTAAGGAACCTCCATACTGGTCTCCATAGTGGCTGTATCAATTTACATTCCCACCAGCAGTGCAAGAGTGTTCCCTTTTCTCCACACCCTCCCCAGCATTTAATGTTTCTAGAGTTTTTGATGATGGCCATTCTGACCAGTGTGAGATGATATCTCATTGTAGTTTTGATTTGCATTTCTCTAATTATTGATGATGTTGAGCATTCTTTCATGTGCTTGCTGGCAACCTGTATAATTTCTTTGAAGAAATGTCTACGTCTTCTGCCCACTTTTGCATTGGGTTGTTTGTTTTTTCTTATTGAGCTGCATGAGTTGCTTATAAATTTTGAAGATTAATCCTTTGTCAGTTGCTTCATTTGCAAATATTTTCTCCCATTCTAAGGGTTGTCTTTTGGTCTTCTTTATGGTACCCTTTGCTGTTCAAAAGCTTTTAAGTTTCATTAAGTCCCATTTGTTTATTTTTGTTTTTATTTCCATTTCTCTAGGAGGTGGGTAAAAAGGATCTTGCTTTGATTTATGTCAGAGTGTTCTGCTTAAGCTTTCCTCTAAGAGTTTGATATTGTCTAGCATTACATATAGGTCTTTAACCCATTTGAGGTTTATTTTTGTGTATGGTGTTAGAGAGTGTTCTAAATTCATACTTTTACGTGTATGTGTCCAGTTTTCCCAGCACCACTTATTGAAGAGTCTCTTTTATCCACTATGTATTCTTGCCTCCTTTATCAAAGATAAGGTCACCAAATGTGTGTGGGTTTATCTCTGGGCTTTCTATCCTGTTCCATTGATCTATATTTCTGTTTTTGTGCCAGTACCATACTGTCTTGATTACTGTAGCTTTGTAGGATAGTCTGAAGTCAGGGAGCCTGATTCCTCCAGCTCCATTTTTCGTTCTCAAGATTGCTTTGTCTATTCGGGGTCTTTTGTGTTTCCATACAAATTGTGAAATTTTGTGTTCTACTTCTGTGAAAAATGCCACTGGTAATTTGATAGGGATTGCACTGAATCTGTAGATTCCTTTGAGTAGTAGAATCATTTTCACAAAGTTGATTCTTCCAATCCAAGAACATAGTATATCTCTCCATCTATCTGTATCATCTTTAATTTCTTTCATCATTGTCTTATAATTTTCTGCATACAGGTCTTTTGTCTCCTTAGGTAGGTTTATTCCTAGATATTTTATTCTTTCTGTTGCAATCGTACATAGGAGTGTTTTCTTAATTTCACTCTCATATTTTTCATCATTAGTGTATAAGAATGCCAGAGATTTCTGTGCATTAATTTTGTATCCTGCTACTTAAGCAAATTCATTTATTAGCTGTAGTAGCTTTCTGGTAGCATCCTTAGGATTCTCTAGGTATAGTATCATATCATCTGCAAACAATGACAGCATTACTTCTTCTTTTCCAATTTCGATTCCTTTTATTTCTTTTTCTTCTCTGATTGCTGTGGCTGGAACTTGCAAAACTGGGTTGAATAAGAGTGGTGAGTTTGGGCAACCTTGTCTTGTTCCTGATCTTAGTGGAAATGGGTTCAATTTTTCACCATTGAGGACGATGCTGCCTGTGGGTTTGTCATATATGGCCTTTATTACATTGAGGAAATTTCCCTCTATGCCTACTTTCTGCAGGGTTTTTATCATAAACCGTTGTTGAATTTTGTCAAAAGCTTTCTCTTCATCTATTGAGATAATCATATGGTTTTTCTCCTTCAGTGTGTTGATATGGTGTATCACGTTGATTGATTTGCACATATTGAAAAATCCTTGCGTTCCTGGAATAAACCCCAATTGATCATGGTGTATGATCCTTTTAACATGCTGTTGGATTCTGTTTGCTAGTATTTTGTTGGGATTTTTGCATCTATGTTCATCAGTAATATTGGCCTGTAGTTTTCTTTCTTTGTGACGTCTTTGTCTCATTTTGGTATCAGGGTGATGGAGGCCTCATAGAATGAGTTTGGTAGTGTTACTCACTCTGCTATCTTTTGGAAGAGTTTGAGAAAGGTAGGTGTTAACTCTTCTCTAAATGTTTGATAGCATTCGTCTGTGAAGCCATCTGGTCCTGGGTTTTTTTTTGTTGGAAGATTTTTAATCATAGTTTCAATTTCAGTGCCTGTGATTGGTCTGTTCATATTTTCTATTTCTTCCTGGTTCAGTCTTGACAGGTTGTGCATTTCTAAAAATTTTTCCATTTCTTCCAGGTTGTCCATTTTATTGGCATACAGTTGCTTGTAGTAATCTCTAATAATCTTTTGTATTTCTGCAGTGTCTGTTGTTACTTCTCCTTTTTCATTTCTAATTCTATTGATTTGAGTCTTCTCCCTTTTTTTCTTGATGATTCAAGCTAATGGTTTATCAATTTTTTTATTTTCTCAAAGAACGAGCTTTTAGTTTTATTGATCTTTCCTATCATTTCCTTCATTTCTTTTTCATTTATTTCTGATCTGATCTTTATATCATTCCTTATTCTAAATTTGGTTTTCTTTTGTTCTTCTTTCTGTAATTGCTTTAGGCCTGAATTTAGGTTGTTTATTCGAGGTTTTTCCTGTATTGCTATAAACTTACCTGTTAGAACTGCTTTTGCTCCATCCCATAGGTTTTGGGTCGTTGTGTCTCCATTATCATTTGTTTATAGGTATTTTTTGATATCCTCTTTGATTTCTCCAATGATAAATTCCTTATTAAGTAGTATATTTTTTAGCCTCGATGTGTTTGTATATTTTACAAAACTTTTCCTGTAATTGATATCTAGTTTCATAGCATTGTGGTCAGAAAAGATACTTGATACGATTTCAATTTTCTTAAATTTGCCAAGGCTAGATTTGTGACCCAAGATATGATCTATCCTGGAGAATATTCCATGGGCACTTGAGAAAAATGTGTATTCTGTTGTTTTTGGATGGAATGTCCTATAAATATCAATTAAGTCCATCTTGTGTAATGTATCATTTAAAGCTTGTGTTTCCTTATTTATTTTCATTTTGGATGATCTGTCCATTGGTGACAGTGGGGTGTTAAAGTCCCCTATTATGATTGTGTTACTGTCAATTTCCCCTTTTATGGCTGTTAGTATTTGCCTTATGTATTGAGGTGCTCCTATGTTGGGTGCATAAATATTTACAATTGTTATATCTTTTTCATGGATTGTTCCCTTGATTATTATATAGTGTGCTTCTTTGTCTCCTGTAATAGTTTTTATTTTAACGTCTATTTTCTATGATATGAGAATTGCTACTGCAGCTTTCCTCTGATTTCCATTTGCATGGAATATTTATTCCATTCCCTCACTTTCAGTCTGTAGGTGTCCCTAGGTCTGAAGTGGGTGTCTTGTAGACAGCATATATATGGGTCTTGTTTGTGTATGCATGCAGCCAGTCTGTTTCTTTTGGTGGCAGCATTTAATCCATTTATATTTAAGGTAATTATCGATATGTGTGTTCCTATTACCATTTACTTAGTTGTTTTGAGTTTGTTTTTGTGGGTCTTTTCCTTCTCTTGTGCTTGTTGCATAAGGAATTTCCTTTAGCATTACTTGTAGAGCTGCTTTGTTGGTGCTGAATTCTCTTAGCTTTTGTGTGTCTGTAAAGGTTTTAATTTCTCCATCAAATCTGAATGAGATACTTGCTGGGTATAATAACCTTCATTGTAGGTTTTTCTCCATCACTTTAAATATGTCCTGCCACTCCCTTCTGGCTTGCCGAGTTTCAGCTATAAGATCAGCAGTTAACCTTATGGGGATTCCCTTGTGTGTTATTTTTCCTTTGCTGCTTTAATACGTTTTCTTTGTATTTAATTTTTGATAGTTTGATTAATATGTGTTTGTGTGTGTTTCTCCTTGGATTTATCCTCTATGGGAGTCTCTGTTCTTCCTGGACTTGCTTAACTGTTTCCTTTCCTATATTAGGGAAGTTTTCAACTATTATCTCCTCAAATATTTTCTCACTCCCTTTCTTTTCCTCTTCTTCTTCTGGGACGCCTGTAATTCGAATGCTGGCTTGTTTAATGTTGTCCCAGTTGTCTCTGAGACTGTCCTCTGCTCTTTTCATTCTTTTTTCTTTCTTCTGCTCTTCAGTAGTTATTTCCACTATTTTATCTTCCAGGTCACTTATCCATTCTTCTGCCTCAGTTATTCTGCCATTGATCTCATCTAGAGTATTTTAAATTTCATTTATTTTGTTGTTCATCATTGCTTGCTTTCTTTTTAGTTTTTCTAGGTCCTCATTAAATGTTTCTTGCATTTTGTCTATTCTGTTTCCAAAATTTTTGATTATCTTTACTATCATTACTCTGAATTCGTTTTTGGGTAGACTTCCTATTTCCTCTTCCTTTGTTAGTTCTGGTGGGTTTTTACTTTGCTCCTTCATCTGCTATGTGTTTTCCTGTCTTTTCATCTTGCTTATCTTACTCTGTTTGGGGTCTCCTGTTTGCAGGCTGTAGGTTCATAGTTCCCATTGTTTTTGGTGTCTTTACCCAGTAGCTAAGGTTGGTTCAGTGGGTTGAGTAGGTTTCCTGATGGAGCAGAGTAGTGCCTGTGTTCTGGTGCATGAGTCTGTATCTTGTCTTTCTGTTGGGCATGACCACGTCTGTTGGTGTGTTTTGGGGTGTCTGTAGCCTTATTATGATTTTAGGCAGCCTCTCTGTTAATGGATGGGGCAGTGTTCCTGTCTTGCTAGGTGTTTGGTATAGGGTGTCCGGCACTGTAAATTGTTGGTCGTTGAGTGAAGCTGGGTCTTGGTGTTGAGATGGAGATCTCTGGGAGATTTTTGCCATTTGATATTACACGGAGCTGGGAGGTCTCTTGTGGACCAGTGTCCTGAAGTTGGTTCACCCACCTCAGAGACACAGCCCTGACTACTGGTGGAGCACCAAGAGCCTTTAATCCACATGGCTCAGAATAAAAGGGAGAAGAAAAATAGAAAGCAAAGAAAGAAAGGAAAGAAGGAAGCAAGGTAGAAAGAAAGGAAGAAAGAAAGAAAGAAGATGAAATAAAGTAGGATAAAATTAAGTTATTAAAATAAAAAATAATTATTAAGAAAAATAATTTTTTAAAGTAAAACAAACAAACAAAAAGAAACAGGACAGTCAGAATCCTAGGACAAATGGTGAAATCAAAGCTATACAGACAAAATCTCACACAGACGCATATACCTACACACTCACAAAAAGAAAAAAAGGGGAAAATAATATATCTTGCTCCCAAAGTTCACCTCCTCAATTTGGGATGATTCGTTGTCTACTCATGTATTCCACAGATGCAGGCTACATCAAGTTGACTGTGGAGCTTTAATCCACTGCTTCTGAAGCTGCTGGGAGAGACTTACCTTTCTCATCTTTGTTCACACAGCTCCTGGGGTTCAGCTCTGGATTTGGTCCCGCCTCTGCGTATAGGTCGCCTGAGGGTGTCTGCTCTTTCCTCTGACAGGATGGGATTAAAGGAGCAGCTGATTTGGAGACTCTGGCTCATTCAGGCCAGAGGAAAGGAGGGGTACAGATGCAGGACAAGACTGCATCAGCAGAGGCCCTTATGAAATTGCACCAGCCTGACGTGCACCGTGCATTCTCCCAGGGAAGTTGTCCCTGGATCCTGGGACCCTGGCAGTTGTGGGCTGTACAGGATCCCAGAAGCGGAGCTGTGGAGATTTACCTGTGCTTGCACACAGGCTTCTTGGTGGCGGTAGCAAAAGCCTTAACGTCTCATGCCCGTCTCTGGTGTCCATGCTGATAGCCACGGATTGCCCCCGTTTCTGTAGCTCCATTAAGGTGTGCGCTTAATCCCGTCTCCTCATGCACCAGGAAACAAAGAGGCAAGAAAAAGTCTCTTGTCTCTTTGGCAGCTCCGTGTCCATCTCTGGAGCTCCTTTCAGTGGAGTGCTTAATCCCCTCTCTTCACGCACCAGGAAGCAAAGAGGGAAGAAAAAGTCTCTTGCCTCTTCAGCAGCTCCAGACTTCTCCCGCACTCCCTCCCGGCTAGCTGTGGTTCCCTAACCCATTCAGGCTGTGTTTGCACTGCCAGACCTCTCCCTGCGATCCGATCTAAGCCTGAGCCTCAGCTCCCAGACCCTGCCCATCCCGGCGGGTGAGCAGACATGCCTCTTGGGCTGGTGAGTGCTGGTCAGCACTGATCCTCTGTGGAAATCTCTCTGCTTTGCCCTCCACACCCTGTTACTTCGCTCTCCTCTGTGGCTCTGAAACTTCCCCCTCTGCCACCCTCAGTCTCCCCCTGTAAAGGGGCTTCTAGTGTGTGGAAACCTTTCCTCCTTCACAGCTCCCTCCCACTGGTGCAGGTCACGTCCCTATTCTTTTGTCTCTGTTTATTCTTTTTTCTTTTGCCCTACCCAGGTTCGTGGGGGAGTTTCTTGCCTTTTGGAAGGTCTGAGGTCTTCTGCCAGTGTTCAGTGGGTGTTCTATTTGGAGGAGTTCCACGTGTAGATGTATTTCTGATGTATCTGTGGGCACGAAAGTGATCTCCACATCTTACTCTTCCACCATCTTCTCTCCTCATCCATTACAGCTATTTTGAATTCTTTATCAGATAGATCACAATCGTCTGTGAATTTAAGTTTGGTTTCTGGAGAATTATCATTTTCCTTTTGTGGTAGAGTGTTACTGAGGTTCTTCATGCTACTTCTTAAGTTGTTACTCTTTCATTGCATCTTAAGTACCAACAAGTTAGAAATTAAAGGTCTTTCTTTTGTTTTCCTAAATAGAGCTATAGCATAAGTTTTCAAGTTTTCTTACCTGAGCTGCCTCTGGTTATACTGGAGAGTCTGCAATTTTCACCCCCCACAATCTCTGTCATAGTTGTGGCTCTATGCCCTTGTTATTGCTTCTTGTGCCTTCAAATCATTTGTGCTTTTGTCTGCCAGTGTTGCTGGCAGCACTGCCTTGTGCAATGGAATGTTCAGCTCTTCTGCCACATCTGGGATCCCTGAGTTTCAAGCTCTGCTGCTGCAAGGGGAGGAGCAGGGGAAGAGTGGGAGTGGAGCCCTGGTGGTGCAGGGCTTGTCCAGTGTTTTAATGTTCATGGGTTCTGCTGCTGTGCAAAGGGGGACAGGAGCCAGAGTTATGGCACCTCAGCAGCTAGAGGGATGGCATCTCAGGCCCTACTGCCACTATTGCCCTCTTACCTGTGGCCTTGGGCACTGCTATAACCAGGATGCTGGAGTCCTGTGCACTGCTTGCCTGCTACTACTGGGATCTCTGGGGCTGTGAACTCAGCAGCCTTGGCCAGAAATCTCAGATTGTCGACAGTACTTCCACTGGTCCTTAGGTTCTCCACTTTCTACATGTTCCAGTCAAACCACCTGTGCTATGCACAGGCTACTTTTTTGTGCTATGGATGTTTTATGGGTTGTAAATTGAAGGGGAGAGACAAAGGTAGCTTCTTGTCATCCATGTTGCTCAAAAAGACTATTCTTTCATAGTATTCTGGTATAAATCAACTGACATAAATGTGAGGGTCTATTTACGAACACTCAACTCTGTTCTACTGATCTTATAAAATTAACAAACAGACACATCAATTAAATAGAATTGGGACACCAGAGAGAGGAGCTCTCATGTCCTGCAATGATAGCACAGCCCAATTGGAACAAAAAAGGCCACTCTTCTTTTGTGACAAGAGCAGTCAATGAAAAGCAATGGATTATTTCTTACTATAGCACTCCCAAATTTCATTATCTCTATATAAAAGTATTCTCCTATAGTATATAGTATAGTATATAGTTTCTTTCTTTTTATATAGTTTCTTTATTATATAGTATATTATATCTCCTATATAAAAGTATTATCCTTCCCTTGCACATGACTCACCATGGTTGCAGACCCTGAATTGCCGTTCTCTGCTTATCCCAGATAAGCTTATCTTTGCTGGAGAAATGTCTGGCAGTCTAGATGTTTCCCACCAGTGTTTTGATGGCCTATAGGGGGACCAGAGAAGGCCCTTGGCAAGTTCGGGGCTGGTGAAAAAACAGGTGTAGTACACACAACTGAGCTCATTGTCACTTACTGCTTTTTGGTTGATCATGTAGCTTGAGGGTGAGTTTATCTCCTGGACCCAAGCTCACACATTCTTTGCATTAGAAGTACTTAAGTCTTTATTTGGAATCTAATTCAGGTTTTGCCTTTATGGCTATGAGTTTGTGACGTGTAAAGGTACTCATTTGACCCTGCAGTCCAATTTTGAGATCAGACTGTTTCCAAAAAAGCTGGTTACAATGTCTTCAGCCTATTTTCGTCAGGAAAGTGATGCTTCAAGTGAAAATGTGCCAGTTTTTTTTTTTTTTTCTTTTTCCGGCCTTTGGACTATTTCTTCCAATGGGCTGTTGTCCGGATACTTGGTAAAAAAACACATCAAGGATACTCCAAGACCAAGCTGTCTCCTTAGAGCAGGCTGGGATTAGTTTGTAAGCTGTTTTAATTGAGGCTTTTGTGCTGTAAGCTGTTTGAGATATTTGAAAATTGTTCTTTAGCATAGATGGAAAACCCTGAGAAACGAGGTCTCAGTTATCTAAATCTCTTGAGGGGCTGACTATCCTTCTAATATGAAGGAGAGATAAAAGACAAGTTCTGACATGTTTAGAGAAAATAGGTAGAGTTTTAGAGAAAAGGGGGAGTTTGGTAATATAATTCATATGTGGGAATTGAGAGTAAAAAGGAGGTGTAGGCCCTGGAGAATAGAAAGAGGAAGATGGTGCATGAGGAAGATGCAGGAGGAAGGAGGAAGATCATTGAATGAGAAGTCCAACCAATTTTATGTTTAAAAACCACAGTCCTTCTTTACATGCATTTCTAACTAAATGGGCATACCTGACTACTCAATGACCATTATGGTGAAATTTTGAAATTCCAACTTAATTTCTTTAAAACCGAATTGGACTACAATAGCTCAGAAATTTCCCGATCTGAGTGTGATGTTTATTTTGGTTAGTATTTTGAGGATTCCCAACATTATGAGGATTCTAAAATGGTGTCTCTCCTAAAAAATATTTTAATATTAATGGAGGCCAAAATAATGATTTTGAAATGAAAACAAGCTGTCACCATCCTCCTGCACATGGTGGGGTGTTGCTCCAGGAACTTGCTTCAGACATGGGTGGAAACTGAGGCTTGCAGGGGATGATGATGCTGTGAGGTCACACACTTGACATCATCCATTGTAAGAAACACCACTGTTTTATGTACCATTAACAAAGAAAAGACGGAGACCTTCAAGACTGTGGAGGAGTAAGATGTGGGGATCACCTTCCTCCCCACAAATATATAAGAAATACATCTACATGTGGAACAACTCCTACAGAACACCTACTGAACACTGGCAGAAGACCTCAGACTTCCCAAAACGCAAGAAACTCCACATGTACCTGGGTAGGACAAAAGAAAAAAGAAAAAAACAGAGAGAAAAAATACGGACAGGACGGAAGAGTTTCCACACACTAGGAAGCTGCCTCACTGGCAGAGACGAGGGGTGGCGAGGGGGGCCTGAAGGTTCAGAGCCATGGAGGAGAGTGCAGCAAGAGGGGTGCAGAGGGCAAAGCAGACAGATTCCCACACAGAGGATCAGTACCAACCAGGATTCACCAGCCTGAGAGGATTGTCTGCTCACCCACTGGGGTGGGTGGGAGTGCAGAGTGGAGGCTTGCTCTTTGCAGGTCAGATCCCAGGGAGGGGAATGGGGTTGGCTGCATCAACAGAGCCTGAAGGCGGCTAGTGCAACACAGCTAGCTGGGAAGGAGTCCAGGGAAAAGAATTGACCTGTCAAAGAGGCAAGAGACCACTGTTTCGGGGTGTGCGAGGAGAGGGGATTCAGAACACCACCTAAACAAGCTCCCAAGATGGGTGCAAACTGCAGCTATCAGCCAGACACCAGAGACAGACATGAAATGCTGAGGCTGCTGCTGCAGCCACCAAGAAGCTTGTGTGAAAGCACAGGTCACAATCCACACTGTTCCTCACAGGAGCCTGTGCACTCCGCCACTACCAGGGTCCCATGATCCAGGGACAACATCCTTGGAGAACACATGGCATGCCTCAGGCTGTTGCAACATCATGCTGGCCTCTTCAGCCACAGCCTTGCCCTGCATTCCATACCCCGCCCTCTCCCTGGCCTAAGTGAGCCAGAGCCCCCTAATCAGCTGCTCTTTAACCTTCTTCTGTCTAGGTAGGAACAGATGCCCTCAGGGGACCTATATGCAGAGGTGGGGCCAAATCCAAAGCTGAACCCCAGGAGCTGTGTGAACAAAGAAGAGAAAGGGAAATTTCACCCAGGAGCCTCAGGAGCAGTGTATTTAATCTCCATAATCAACTTAATGTACCCTGCATTAGTGGACTACCTGAATAGACAACGAATCATCCCAAAATTGATGGGGTGGATATTGGGAGCAATTATAGATGTGGGGTTTGCTGTATGTGACTGAACAGTTTTGGGTTTTATTTTTAACATAGTTTAGTATTCAGAGTTTATTATCACTGGTAGATATTTTATTTATTTTGTTGCTCTCTTCCTTTTTTAAAAAAAAATATATATTTTTTCCTTTTTTTCTTTCTGTAAGTGGGCTTGCTTCTTTGTGTGATTTTTGTCTGTATAGCTTAGCTTGTACTACTTCTCCTAGGGTTGTCTCTCCTTTTTTTTTTAATATAGTTTTTAGTGCTTGTTATCATTAGTGGATTTGTTTTTTTGATGTGGTTGCTCTCTTTTTTTTCTTTCTTTTGTATTACTTTTAATTTCTTCATGTTTAATTTTTTTAAATTTTTTATTCTAATAACTTTGTTTCTTTTTATTTTCTTTTTACTTTCTTGTTTTCCCCTCTCCTTCTGAGCCACGTGGCTGACTTGGTCTTGGTGCTCTGACCACGTGTCAGGGCTGTGCCTCTGAAGTGGGAGAGCCGATTTCAGGACTTTGGTCCACCAGAGAACACCTGGCTCCATGTAATATCAAACAGCGAAAGCCTCCCAGAGATCTCCAATGCAACACTAAGACCCAGCTCCACTCAATGACCAGTGAGCTACAGTGCCGTACACCCTATGCCAAACAACTAGCAAGACAGGAACACAAACTGACACATTAGCAGAGAGGCTGCCTAAAATCATAATAAGGCTACAGACACCCCCAAACACACGACCAGCAGTGGTACTGCCCACCACAAAGACAAGATGCAGCCTTATCCACCAGAACACAGGCACTAGTCCCCTACACCAGGAAGCCTACACAACTCACTGAACCAACCTTAGCCACTGGGGGCTTACACCAAAAACTAAAGGAAGTATGAAACTGCAGCCTGTGAAAAGGAGACACAAACACAGAGTTAAGCAGAATGAGAAGACAGAGAAACAGAAGACGAAGGAGGAAGGTAAAAACCCACCAGACCAAATAAATGAAGAGGAAATAGGCAGTCTACTTGAAAAAGAATTCAGAGATATGATAGTAAAGATGATCCAAAATCTTGGAAATACAGTGGACAAACTACAATAAACTTTTAACAAGGACCTTGAAGAACTAAAGAGCAAACAGACAATGATGAACAACACAATAAATGAAATTAAATATTCTCTAGAAGGAATCAAGGGCAGAATAACTGAAGCAGAAGAATGGATGAGTGACCTGGAAGATAAAATATTAGAAATAACTATTACAGAGCAAAATAAAGAGAAAAGAATGAAACGAATTGAGGACAGTCATAAAGGCCTCTGGGACATTAAATGCACCAACATTCGAATTATAAGGGTCCCAGAAGAAAAAGAGAAAAAGAAAGGGATTAAGAAAGTATTTGAAGAGATTATAGTTCAAAACTTCCCTAATATAGGAAAACAAATAGTCAATCAAGTCAAGGAAGCACAGATCCAAGGAGAAATAGGCCAAGACGCATGTTAATCAAACTGTCAAAAATTAAATACAAAGAAAAATATTAAAAGCAGCAAGGGAAAAACAACATACAACAGAATCCCAATAATGTTAACAGCTGATCTTTCAGCAGAAACTCTGCAAGCCAGAAGGTAGTGGCAAGACATATTTAAAGTGATGAAAGGGAAAAATCTACAACCAAAATTACTTGACACAGCAAGCATCTCATTCAGATTCTACAGAGAAATTAAAAGCTTTACAGACAAGCAAAGGCTAAGAGAATTCAGCATCACCAAACCAGATTTACAACAAATGCTAAAAGAACTTCTCTAGGCAGGAAACAAAACAGAAAGAAAAGACCTACAAGAACAAACCCCAAACAATTAAGAAAATGGTAATATGAACATACATATTGATAATTACCTTACATGTAAATGGATTAAATGATCCCACCAAAACACATAAACTGGCTGAATGGATACAAAAACAAGACCCATATATATGCTGTGTATAAGAGACCCACTAGAGACCTACAGACACATAAAGGTGGAAACTGAGGTGATGGAAAAAGATATTACATGCAAATGGAAATCAAAAGAAACCTGGAGTAGCAATTCTCATGTAACACAAAATAGACATTAAAATAAAGACTATTATGAGAGACAAAGAAGCACAGTGCATAATGATCAAGGGATCAATCTAAGAAGAAGATATAACAATTATAAATATTTATGCAACCAACATAGGGGCACCTCCATACATAAGGCAAATGCTAAGAGCCATAAAACGGGAAATCGACAATAACACAATCATAGTAGGGGAATTTAACACCCCACATTCACCAATGGACAGATCATCCAAAATGAAAATAAATAAGGAAATGCAAGCTTTAAATGATACATTAAACAAGATGGACTTCATTGATATTTATAGGACATTCTATCCAAAAACAACAGAATACACTTTCTTCTCAAGTGCACATGGAACATTCTCCAGGATAGATCAAATCTTGTGTCACAAATCAAGCCTTGGTGAATTTAAGAAAATTGAAATTGTATCAAGTATCTTTTCTGAACACAATGCTATGGGACTAGATATCAATTACAGGAAAAGATCTATACAAAATACAAACACATGGAAGCTAAACAATACACTACTTAATAACCAAGAGATCCCTGAAGAAATTAAAGAGGAAATCAAAATACCTAGAAACAAATGACAATGAAAACACGATGACCCAAAACCTATGGGATGCAGCAAAATCAGTTCTAAGAGGGAAGTTTATAGCAACACAACCTTACCTTAAGAAACAAGAAACATCTCAAATAAAAAACCTAAACTTACACCTAAAGCAATTAGAGAAAAAAGAAAAAAAAAAAACGAAGTTAGCAGAAGGAAAGAAATGATGGAGATCAGAGCAAAAATAAATAAAAAGGAAATGAAGGAACAAATAGTAAAGATGAGTAAAACTAAAAGTTGGTTCTTTGAGAGGATAAACAAAGTTGATAAACCATTACTCATACTTATCAAGAAAAACAGGGAGAATACTCAAATAAATAGAATTATAAATGAAAAAGGAGAAGTAACAACTGACTGCAGAAATACAATGGATCATGAGACATTACTACAAGCAACTATATGCCAATAAAATAAACAACCTGGATGAAATGGAGAAATTCTTAGGAAAGCACAACCTTCCAAGACTCAGCCAGGAAGAAATAGAAAATATAAACAGACGAATCACAGTAATTAAATTGAAACCATGATTTTAATGGTCCTAAAAAAAAAGTACATGACCAGATGGCTTTACAGGAAAATTCTATCAAATATTTAGGGAAGAGTTAACACCTATCCTTCTCAAGCTCTTCCAAAGAACTGCAGAGAGAGGAACACTCCCAAACTCATTTTATGAGTCCATCATCAGCCTGATACCAAAATCAGACAAAATATCACAAAAAAAGGAAATTGCAGACCCATAGTGCTGATGAACATAGATACAAAAATCCTCAACCAGACATTGGCAAACTGAATCTAAAAACACATTAAAAGCATCATACACCATGATCAAGTGGGACTTCTCCCAGGCATGAAAGCATCCTTCAATAAATGTAAATCATTGTGATACACCATACTAATAAACTGCAGGGAAAAAAAAAAAACACATGATCATCTCAATAGATGCAGAAAAAACTTTTGACAAAATTCAACACCGATTTATAATAAAACCCCAACAAATTAAGCATAGAGGGAACTTAACTCAACATAATAAAGGACATATATGACTAACCCATACCCAACATCGTTCTCAATGGTGAAAGATTGAAACTATTTCCTCAAAGGTAAGGAAAAAGACAAGGATGTCCATTCTCACCACTATATTTCAACATAGTTTTAGAAGATTTAGCGACAGCAGTTGCAGATGCAAAAGAAATTAAAGAAATCCAAATCAGAAAAGAAGAAGTAAAGCTGTCACTGTTTGCAGATAACTTGACATATACATAGAGAATCCTAAAGATGCTACCAGAAAACTACTAGAACTAATCAATTAATTTGGTAAAGTAGCAGGATACAGAATTAATGCACAGAAATCACTTGCTTTCCTATACACTAATGATGAAATATCTGAAAGAGAAATTAAGGAACACTCCCATTTACCACTGCAACAAAAAGAATAAAATACTTAGGAATGAACCTACCTAAGGAGACAAAATACCTGTATGCAGAAAACTATAAGACAATGATGAAAGAAACTAAAAAGGATACAAACAGATGGATAGTTATACCATGTTCTTGGATTGGAAGAAGGAACATTGTGAAAATGACTATATTAGCCAAAGCAATCTACAGATTCAATGCAATCCCTAACAAAATACCAATGGCATTTTTCACAGAACTAGAACAAAAAATTTCACAATTTGTATGGAAACACAAAGACCCTGAAGAGCCAAGCAATGTTGAGAAAGAAAAACGGAGCTAGAGGAATCAGGCTCTCTGACTTCAGACTATACAAAGCTGCAGTCATCAAGACAGTATGGTACTGGCACAAAAACAGAAATATAGATCAATGGAACAGGTGAGAAAGCCCAGAGATAAACCCGCACACATATGTTCACATTATTTTTGATAAAGGAAGCAAGAATATACAATGGAGAAAAGACAGCCTCTTCAATAAACGGTGCTGGGAAAAGTGGACAGCTACATGTAAAAGAATGAAATTAGAACACTCCTTAACACCATACACAAAAGTAAACTCCAAATGGATTAAAGACCTAAATGTAAGGTCAGATACTATAAAACTCTTAGAGGAAAACTTAGGGAGAACACTCTATGACATATGTCACAGCAAGATCCTTTTGATCCCCCTGCTAGAGACATGAAAATAAAAACAGAAATAAACAAATGGGACCGAATGGAACTTAAAAGCTTCTGTGGGGAATGAGGAGACAGCTTAAAGATGGTGGAAGAGTAAGACGTGGAGATCTCCTTCCTCCTCACAGAGACATCAGAAATACATCTATACGTGGAACTTCTCCTATAGAACACCCACCAAATGCTGGCAGAAGACCTCAGACCTCCCAAAAGGCAAGAAACTCCCCACGTACCTGGGTAGGGCAAAAGAAAAAAGAATAAACAGAGACAAAGAATAGGGACATGATCTGCACCAGTGGGAGGGAGACATGAAGGAGGAAAGATTCCCACACACTAGAAGCCCCTTCGTGGGTGGAGACTGCGGGTGGCGGAGGGGGAAGCTCCGGAGCCGCAGAAGAGAGTGCAGCCACAGGCTGCAGAGAGTAAAGCAGAGAGATTCCCGCAGAGGATCGGTGCCAACCAGCACTCACCAGCCCAAGAGGCTTGTCTGCTCCACCGCCGGAGCGGGCGGGGGCGGGAGCTGAGACTCAGGCTTCAGTTGGATCCCAGGGAAAGGTCTGGAGTTGGCAGAGTGAAAACAGCCTGAAGGGGTTAGTGCACCACGGCTGGCCGGGAGGGAGTCCGGTTGAAGTCTGGAGCTGCCGAAGAGGCAAGAGACCTTTTCTTCCCTCTTTGCTTCCTCGGGCACGAAGAGAGGGGATTAAGAGCACCGCATAAAGGAACTCCAGAAATGGCTGTGAACTGCGGCTGTCAGCACGGACAGTAGAGACGGGTGTGGGACACTAAGGTTGCTGCTGCCGCCACCAAGAGGCCTGTGTGTGAGCACAGGTCCCTCTCCACACCACCCCTCCCAGGAGCCCGTGCAGCCCTCCACTGCCGGGGTACCGGGATCCCGGGATCCAGGGACAGCTTGCCCGCGAGAACGCGTGGCGCGCCTTGGGCCAGTGCAGTGTCACGTTGGCCTCTGCCGCTGCGGACTCTCCCCGCACCCGTGCCACTCCCTCCCCCAAGCCTCAGTGAGCCAGAGCCCCCAAATCAACTGCTCCTTTAACCCCGTCCTGTCAGAGCAAAGGGCAGACACCCTCGGACGACATACATGCAGAGGCGGGGCGAAGTCCAAAGCTGAACCGCAGGAGCTGTGCGAACAAAGAAGAGTGGGGGACGTCTCTCCCAGCAGCCTCACAAGTGGTGGATAAAAGTTCCACAATCAGCTGGAAGTGCCCTGCATGTGTGGAAATACTGGATAGACAACGAATCATCCCAAGTTGAGGAGGTGGACTTTGGGAACAAGATATACTATTATTTTCGACTCTTTTCTTTTTGTAAGTGTGTATGTGTGTGCTGCTGTGTGAGATTTTGTCTGTATAGCTTTGCTTTCACCATTTGTCCTAGGGTTAGACCGACCCATTTTTCTGTTTTTTCTTAATACAAATTTTTCTTCTTAATAATTATTTTTTATTTTAATAACTATACTTTATCCGACGTTATTTTGTCTTCTCCCTTTCTTTCTTCCTTTCTTCCTTCATATCTTCCCTCCTTCCCTCCTTTCTTCCTTCATTTCTCTCTTTTTCCCCCCTTTCTCCCGCTCATCCTTCCTTCCTTCCTTTCTTGTTTTCTTCCTTCATTTCTTCCTTCCTTCCCCCCTTCCTTTCTTCCTTCCTCCCTTCCTTTCTTCCTTCCTTCCCTCCCTCCTTCCTTCCTTCTTCTTTCCTTCCTTCCTTGTGTTTCCTTTCTATTTTTTCTCCCTTTTATTTTGAGCCGTGTGGATTAAAGGCTCTTGGCGCCCCAGCCAGGCACCAGGGCTGTGTCTCTGGGGTGGGAGAACCAACCTCAGGACACTGGCACACAACACACCTCCAAGCTCCATGCAATATCAAACGTCAAAAATCTTCCAGAGATCTGCATCTCAACACCAAGACCCAGCTTCACCCAAGGACCAGCAACGAACAGTGCTGGACACCCTATCCCCAACAAAGAGCAAGACAGGTCTACAGCCCCATCCATTAGCAGAGAGGCTGCCTAAAATCATAATAAGGCTACCAACATCCCCAAACACACCACCAGACGTGGACCTGCACACCAGAAAGACAATATCCAGCCACATTCACCAGAACAGAGGCACTAGTCCCCCCGACCAGGAAACCTACTCAACCCACTGAAGGAACCTAAGCCACTGGGGACAGCCATCAAAAACAACGGGAACTACGAACCTGCAGCCTGCAAAAAGGAGACCCCAAACACTGTAAGATAAGCGAAATGAGAAGACAGAAAAACACACAGCAGATGAAGGAGCAAGATAAAAACACACAAGACCTAACAAATGAAGAAGAAATAGGCAGTCTACCTGAAAAAGAATTCAGAATAATGATAATAAAGATGATTCAAAATCTTGGAAATAAAATAGATAAATTGCAAGAAACAGTTAACAAGGACCTAGAAGAAATAAAGAGGAAGCAAGCAATGATGAGCAACACAATAAATGAAACGAAAAATACTCTAGATGGGATAAATAGCAGAATAACTGAGGCAGAAGGACGGATAAGTGACCGGGAAGATAAAAGAGTGGAAATAACTACTGCAGAGCAGAAGAAAGAAAAAAGAATGAAAAGAACTGAGGACAGTTTCAGAGACCTCAGGGACAACATTAAATGCACCAACATTCAAATTATAGGGGTACCAGAAGAAGAAGAGAAAAAGAAAGGGACTGAGAAAACAGTTGAAGAGATTATAGTTGAAAACTTCCCTAATATGGGAAAGGAAATAGTCAATCAAGTCCAGGAAGCACAGAGAGTCCCATACAGGATAAACCCAAGGATAAACACGCCAATACACATAATATTCAAACTATCAAAAACTAAATACAAAGAAAACATATTAAAAGCAGCAAGGGAAAAATAACACACAAGGGAATCCCCATAAGGTTAACATCTGATCTGTCAGCAGAAACTCTACAAGCCAGAAGGGAGTGGCAGGACATATTTAAAGTGATGAAGGAGAAAAACCTACAACCAAGATTTCTCTACCTAGCAAGGATCTCATTCAGATTTGATGGAGAAATTAAAACCTTTACAGACAAGCAAAATCTGAGAGAGTTCAGCACCACCAAACCAGCTTTACAACAAATGCTAGAGGAACTTCTGTAGGCAAGAAACACAAGAGAAGGAAAAGATCTACAAGAACAACCCGAAACAATTAAATAAATGGTAATAGGAACATACATATTGATAATTACCTTAAATGTAAATGGATTAAATGCTCCCACTGAAAGACACAGACTGGCTGAATGGATACAAAAACAAGACCCATATATATGCTGTCTACAAGAGACCCACTTCAAACCTAGGGACACATACAGACTGAAAGTAAGGGGATGGAAAAAGATATTCCATGCAAATGGAAATCAGAAGAAAGCTGGAGTAGCAATTCTCATATCAGACAAAATAGACTTTAAAATAAAAACTATTACAAGAGACAAAGAACGACACTACATAATGATCAAGGGACTGATCCATGAAGAAGATATAACAATTTTAAATATTTATGCACCCAACATAGGAGCACCTCCATACATAAGGCAAATACTAACAGCCATAAAAGGGGAAATCGACAGTAACACAATCATAGTAGGGGACTTTAACACCCCACTTTCACCAAAGGACAGATCATCCAAAATGAAAATAAATAAGGAAACACAACCTCTAAATGATACATTACACAAGATGGACTTAATTGATATTTATAGGACATTCCATCCAAAAATAACAGAATACACATTTTTCTCAAGTGCTCATGGAACATTCTCCAGGATTGATCATATATTGGGTCACAAATCTAGCCTTGTCAAATTTAAGAAAATTGAAATCGTATCAAGTATCTTTTCCGACCACAATGCTATGAGACTAGATATCAATTACAGGAAAAGACCTGAAAAAATACAAACACATGGAGGCTAAACAATACAATACTTAATAACGAAGTGATCACTGAAGAACTCAAAGAGGAAATCAAAAAATACTTAGAAACAAATGACAATGGAGACACAACGACCCAAAACCTATGGGGTACAGCAAAAGCAGTTCTAAGAGGCAAGTTTATAGCAATACAATCATACCTTAAGAAACAGGAAACATCTCGAATAAACAACCTAACTTTGCACTTAAAGCAATTAGAGAAAGAAGAACAAAACCCCCCAAATTTAGCAGAAGGAAAGAAATCATAAAGATCAGATCAGAAATAAATGAAAAAAAGTGAAGGAAACAATAGCAAAGATCAATAAAACTAAAAGCTGGTTCTTTGAGAAGATAAATAAAATTGATAAACCATTAGCCAGACTCATCATGAATAAAAGGGAGAAGACTCAAATCAATAGAATTAGAAATGAAAAAGCAGATGTAACAACTGACACTGCAGAAATACAAAAGATTATTAGAGATTACTACAAGCAAGTGTATGCCAATAAAATGGACAACCTGGAAGAAATGGACAAATTCTTAGAAATGCACAACGTGCCAAGACTGAACCAGTAAGAAATAGAAAATATGAACAGAACAATCACCAGCACTGAAATTGAAACTGTGACTAAAAATATTCCAACAAACAAAAGCCCAGGACCAGATGGATTCACAGGCGAATTCTATCAAACATTTAGTGAAGAGCTAACACCTATCCTTCTCAAACACTTCCAAAAAATAGCAGAGGAACACTCCCAAACTCATTCTATGAGGCCACCATCACCCTTATACCAAAACCAGACAAAGACGTCACAAAGAAAGAAAACTACAGGCCAATATCACTGATGAACATAGATGCAAAAGTGCTCAACAAAATACTAGCAAACAGAATCCAACAGCACATTACAAGGATCATACACCATGATCAAGTGGGGTTTATTCCAGGAATGCAAGGATTCTTCAATATACGCAAATCAGTCAATGTGATACACCATATCAACCAACTGAAGGAGAAAAACCGTATGATCATCTCAATAGATGCAGAAAAAGCTTTTGACAAAATTCAACACCCATTTATGATAAAAACCCTGCAGAAAGTAGGCATAGAGAGAACTTTCTTCAATATAATAAAGGCCATATATGACAAACCCACAGCCAGCATAGTTCTCAATTGTGAAAAACTGAAACCATTTCCACTAAGATCAGGAACAAGACAAGGTTGCCCACCTTCACCACTCTTATTCAACCAAGTTTTGGAAGTTCTAGCCACAACAATCAGAGAAGAAAAAGTAATAAAAAGAATCCAAGTAGGAAAGGAAGAAGTAAAGCTGTCACTGTTTGCGGATGACATAATACTGTACATAGAGAATCCTAAGGATGCTAACAGAAAACTACTAGAGATAATCAATGAATTTGGTAAAGTTGCAGGATACAAAATTAATGCACAGAAATCTCTGGCATTCTTATACACTAATGATGAAAAATCTGAGAGTGAAATTAAGAAAACACTCCCATTTACCATTGCAACAAAAATAATAAAATATCTACGACTAAACCTAAATAACGAGACAAAAGACGTGTATGCAGAAAACTATAAGACACTGATGAAAGAAATTAAAGATGATACAAATAGGTGGAGAAATATACCATGTTCTTGGATTGGAAGCATCAACATTGTGAAAATGACTCTACTACCCAAAGCAATCTACAGATTCAATGGTATCCCTATCAAATTACCACTGGCATGTTTTACAGAACTAGAACAAAAAATTTCACAATTTGTATGGAAACACAAAAGACCCCGAGTAGCCAAAGCAATCTGGAGAATGAAAAATGGAGCTGGAGGAATCAGGCTCCCTGACTTCAGACTATACTACAACGCTACAGTAATCAAGACAGTATGGTACTGGCACAAAAACAGAAATGTAGATCAATGGAAAAGGATAGAAAGCCCAGAGATAAACCCACACACATATGGTCACCTTATCTTTGATAAAGGAGGGAAGGATATACAGTGGAGAAAAGACAGCCTCTTCAATAAGTTGTGCTGGTAAAACTGGACAGCAACATGTAAAAGTATGAAATTAGAACAATCCCTAACACCACACACAAAAATAAACTCAAAATGGGTTAAAGACCTACATGTAAGGTCAGACACTATCAAACTCTTAGAGGAAAACATAGGCAGAACACTCTACGACATAAATCACAGCAAGATCCTTTTGGACCCATCTCCTAGAGAAATGGAAATAAAAACAAAAATAAACAAATGGGACTTAATGAAACTTAAAAGCTTTTGCACAGCAAAGGATACCATAAACAAGACCAAAAGACAAACCTCATTATGGGAGAAAATATTTGCAAATGAAGCAACTGACAAAGGATTAATCTCCAAAATTTATAAGCAACTCAGGCAGCTCAATAACAAAAAAACAAACAACCTAATCCAAAAATGGGCAGAAGAACTTAATAGACATTTCTCCAAAGAAGATATACAGATTGCTAACAAACACATGAAAGAATGCTCAACATCATTAATCATTAAAGAAATGCAAATCAAAACTACAATGAGATATCATCTCACACCGGTCAGATTGGCCATCATCAAAAACTCTAGAAACAATAAATGCTGGAGAGGGTGTGGAGAAAAGGGAACCCTCTTGCACTGCTGGTAGGAATGTAAAATGATACAGCCACTATGGAGAACAGTATGGAGGTTCCTTAAAAAACTACAAATAGAACTACCATACGACCCAGCAATCCCACTACTGGGTATATACCCTGAGGAACCCATAATTCAAAAAAATCATGTACCAAAATGTTTATTGCAGCTCTATTTACGATAGCTAGGACATTGAAGCAACCTAAGTGTCCATCAAAAGATGAATGGATAAGAAGATATGGCACATATATACAATGGAATATTACTCAGCCATAAAAAGAAATGAAACTGAGTTATTTGTAATGAGGTGGATAGACCTGGAGTCTGTCATACAGAGTGAAGTAAGTCAGAAGGAGAAAAACAAATACCATATGCTAACACATATATATGGAATCTAAGAAAAATAAATGTCAGGAATAAATTAGTGGTAGGACGGGAATAAAACACAGACTTACTAGAGCATGGTCTTGAGGATATGCGGAGGGGGAAGGGTAACTGTGATGATGTGAGAGAGTGGCAGGGACATATATACACTACCAAATGTAAATTAGATAGCTAGTGGGAAGCTGCCACACAGTACAGAGATCACCTCTGTGCTTTGTGACCACCTAGAGGCATGGGATAGGAGGGTGGGAGAGAGGGTTATGCAAGAGGGAAGAGTTATGGGAACATATGTATATGTATAACTGATTCACTTTGTTGTAAAGGAAAAACTAACACACTATTGTAAAACAGTTATACTCCAATAAAGATGTTTTTTAAAAAAGTGAAATAAAATAAAATTAATAAAAGCTTCTGTGCAGCAAAGAAACCATAAGCAAGATGAAAAGACAACCATCAGAATGAGAGAACCTTTTTGTAAATGAAGCAACTGACAAAGGATTAATCTCCAAAATTTACAAGCAGCTTATGCAGCTCAATTTCATAGAAACAAGAAACCCAATCCAAAAATGGGCAGAAGACCTAAACAGACATTTCTCCAAAGAAGGTATACAGATTGCTAACAAACACATGAAAGGATACTCAGCATCACTAATACTCAGAGAAATGCAAATCAAAACGACAGTGAGGTATCACCTCATACCAGTCAGAATGGACATCAGTATAAATCTACAAACAATAAATGCTGGAGAGGGTGTGGAGAAAAGGGAACACTCTTGCACTGTTAGTGCGAATATAAATTGATACAGCCACTGTGGATAACAGAATGGAGGTTCCTAAAAAAACTAAAAATAAAACTACCATACAACCCAGCAATCCCACTACTGGGCGTATACCCTGAGAAAACCATAATTCTAAAAGAGTCACGTACCACAATGTTCATTGCAGCTCTATTTACAATAGCCAGGACATGGAAGCAACCTCAGTGTCCATCAACAGATGAATGGATAAAGAAGATGTGGCACATATATACAATGGAATATTACTCAGCCATAAAGAGAGACAAAACTGAGTTTCTTGTAGTGAGGTGGTTGGACATAGAGTCTGTCATACAGAGTGAAGTAAGTCAGAAATAGAAAAACACATATCTTATGCTAACATATTTATAGGGAATCAAAAAACAATTGTTCTGAGGAACCTGGGGGCAGGACAGGAATAAAGACACAGATGTAGAGAATGGACTTGAGGACATGGGGAGAGGGAAGGGTAAGCTGGGACGAAGTGAGAGAATGGCATGTACTTACATATACTACCCATTGTAAAATAGATAGCTAGCGGGAATCAGCTGCATAGCACAGGGAGATCAGCTTGGTGCTTTGTCACCACCTAGAGGGATGGGATAGGGAGGCTGGGAGGGAGATAGAAGGAGGAAATATGGGAATGCATTTATATGTATAGTGATTCACTGTGCTATACAGCAGAAACTAACATACAATTGTAAAGCAATTATACTCCAATAAAGTGTTATTTTTTTTAAGAAAAAAGATAGGATACCAAAGCCTCAGGCTCTTCTTGACTTCTTCTTCTCAAGCTCTGCCTCCAGCACCATCTTATCTCTCTCCCTCAGCTCTTTGTTATCAGACTCTGCTTCTGGCACCATCTTCCTCCTTCTTTTCTCCAGTGCATACACCTCCTCTTTACCCTCAATTCCCACATACTAATTACCTTGCCAAACTTCCCCTTTACTCTAAAACTCTTCACCTTTTCTCTTAATTTGTCAGAACTTCTTATCTTTTATCTCTCCTTCATATTAGAAGGATAGTTTTGTCAGATATAATATTGTTGGATTGGCAGTTTTGTTTTTCTTTCAGAACTTTGAATATGCCATCCCAGTACTTTCTAGACTGCAATGTTTCTGCTAAAATATCCATTGACAGTCTTATAGAGATCCCCTTGTACCTCACAAGTCACTTTTGTCTTGTTACTTTCGAAATTCTTGCCTGGTCTTTTAACAAATATTTTTAATAATTTATTTCAGTGTGGACTTCTTTTTTCATTTATTTTAACTGGCAAACTTGGAACTTTCAGGATCTGGATATTTACTTTCTTCCCCAGATTTGTGAAGGGTTTACCTATTGTTTCTTTGAATTAACTTTCTGATCCTTTCTTTCCCTTTTCTTTTGAGGCTCTCATGATGTACATATTGTTCTACCTGATAGTGTTGCATTAGTTACTTAAGCTTTATTCACTTTTTACTTTGTTTCTTTATTATTTTAAATATTACCATTTTGTTTTTTGTCTTGTTTATGGATGTTCCTTCATTGTGACAGCAGTGAGGGGAAAAAAAGAAAAAAAGAAACTTTCTTCACGCATGCACATAGGTTGTGATGTTGACTAAAGATGATAGTGACAATTACTCAAAATGCTTGCACCGACTGAGGCTGGTCTTCAGTGGACCTTGGAAGTGAATTCCAGTGCTTGAAACCAGCCCAGTATGGGGAGGGAGGAATTCATCTCCTCACCAACAGTTGTACCTTTCCCAGGGACATTCAAGAAAAATGTTACCAAGTCACTGGTCCCCAGTCCCTGGTCTCTGGTCCCTGGTCCCCTGTTCATGGTCTGTGGCCCCAAACAGAGAAATGGTCACCAGGAGGATTGGGTTCAGCAAGGAGTCCTTACCATGCAGCATGCCCAATGTGTCCTGCTCACTCGACTGACAGTTGTCCTTTATTCATTTTTTAGATTCTTATTCAGTATCCCTCTCTTACTGAAAAATTTCCAATGATCTGTCTTCAGGTTCACTGATCCTATCTTCTGCTTTAACTTGTCTGTTGTTGAATGCCTCTAGTGTTTTATTTTTATTTATTTATTTATTTCTGTTCAGTTATTTTATTTTTTATCCCCCATGATTTGTTTGGAACTTTTAAATATTTTCTGTTTGTTGAAATTCTCAGTTTCTTTATGCATTATTCTTCTGGCCTCAGTAAACATCTCTATGATGCTTATTTTAAATTCTCTCTCAGGTAAAATATATATCTTGGTTTTATTAGAATCAATTTCTACAGATTTGTCTTGTTCCTGTCTTTGGAAAATATTTCTGTGTCTCTTCATTTTCTGTGCCTCTCTGGTGTCTGTGAATTAGACAAAACTCACTTCTCCCAGTCTTTATTAACTGGCATTGAACAGACAAAGATATTCACCAATCAGCCTGGTCAGAAATTCTTGGGCCTCTCAACCTTTGTGCTAATCTAATCTTATTTGTTTGTAGCAGCCCTCCGGCATCGACAAAATGCCAGTCCCATCACTGTTCCAAGGCAATAAAGACTAAATAAAGTCTGTTCCTTGGACAGCCTAGAGAAAAGTTAGATCATTGGATTCTCTATCTAACTCTTTCACTCCCCAGTGAGAACCTGATATCTTGGATTTTTCACTTGTTTGCTCTTTACTGAGTTGAGAGGGAGGGGCTGTGGCAACTAGTTGTGTGCTATATCATACCACTATCTTTGTTTTCATTGAACCCCAGGTAGCTAGAATATGCTGGTAATACAGAAGCCATTCCTTTGGGTAGCCCCTTGTAAAGTTTGTACATTAGACATATAGTCCATCTTTCCCTCCCCAGGGTGAAGCTGATGTTTTTCATCAGCTTCTTTTGTGCTGAGCCAGAGAGAGGAGCTGTGATAACTACCACCTCAAACTTCCACCTCTGTTCTCACTAGCTTCTGGTAGCTAGATTATACTTGATCCTCTTAGCACTCCAAGGCAGTCAAGATAGGAGTCAGATCTTTAGGCAGCCTCTGAGAAACTGTAAGACAAGCAGAGCAACTCTTTTCCTCCCCAGGAAGAAGTTGAGAGGTTATGGTTCATCTGCTTGCTCTATAATGCACTAGATGGAGGGGCTATGTTGATTGACAACCCAAAGTACCATCTCTGTTCTCACTATCCTCCAGGGGGTTACAGTAGGCTGGTTCTCTTTAGTACTCCAAGGAAGTCTAGCAAGAGAAAAGACAGCCCTCTAAGGAATCCCCAGAAATGTTAGGCTGTTGGATGTATAGTACAATTCTTTCCTTCCCAAGGGTTAATCTGGGAGCTGGAGTATTTCTTCCAATTATATGGCACTGTGCTGAGGGGTATGGACTCTGGCAAGAGGTTGTCTCAGATTTCCCTACTGACCTCAGTGTGTCTGGTTTTGCACTAACTCAGGGTTTAAAAACTTCTCAACTATTATGTGTATAGTTTTTCTGGATACAGAATTCTTGATTTACAGTATTTTTTTCAGTATATTGAATATGTCACACCACTGCCACTTTGACTCCACTGTTTCTAATGAGAAGTCAATTAGTAATGAGTTACGTTTATATGTGATAACTCATGTTTTTGCTTTTAGATTTTCTTTGTTGTTGACTTTTGTTAATATGACTATGTTATGTCTAGATGTGGATCTAGATGTGGATCTCTCCCTGTGGTTTGTTGACACGGTTTGTGGTGGATTGGAGTTGTTTGTTTAGTGGCATTTTAAAAATAGTTGTTTTGTGAAGAATTCCCTGCCTTGTATAGCCAGATGAAGTCACTAAAGCCTGAAGCCAAAAAATAATTTTTTATTCTTTCCATATGAGCTCTGTGTGGGTGTTGCAGCATGCATCCAGGGTTTAGTGAGTCTATTTACAACTGTGCCTTAGCTTTCACTTTCTGCTCTTGTGGGGCTTGAAGGTCAGCCAAACACAAGAGCTTAGGGTCTTCTCAGGTCTTTTCCAAAAATTTATTCAATTGTGGGCACATGTGTGACCTGTATTTTTTTTCCCATATACTCAAAAGCTTATCAGAGCCCCTTTTCCTACCAGCTTATCTTCCAAGTTTATTTTAGTGTGTTTATTGTCTTCCCCAAATGATATTCTTTGTCCTAAGTAGCAAATAATGGACAATTAAATATTTTAAATACTTTAGAGTTTTGAACAATACCTTCTTCATAATCACTTCTTTGCCTTGGTAAGAGTTTCCAGTTAGGGAAATAAAAGCAAGCACTTTGTGTTTGTCCTTCAAGAAGCCAAAGGAAAGTTCAAAGCAGACAACCACAGTTCTTTGATAACAAGATCTGTTTTGCTCCCTTGGGAAGGAAGTCACATGATGAATATTGGCAGCCATCTCCAAGACCATTGCTGAGTTGGGGGGAGGGATGGTTCAAGTGTCAGATAAAGCACCACAAAATCTCTCCTACCAGGTTTCAGTCAGCTTTTTCTTCATTCAACATTTAGTTGTTTGCTGTACATTTTTGAGTATTTTCCATAGTTCTGATAAAATTTATTCTGACAGTCTTTGCTGGGATTTTTGTGTTTCTCTGGAGAGATGGGCTTTTGGAGTTTTCTACTCCATTTCAGTTCTATTCCTCACTTTTAATGGATAATTTTACTGAATATAGAACTCTAGGTTGGTATTTTGTTTGTTTGTTTTATTCTCTGTTACTTTAAATATTTTACTCTATTCTCTTTTGTTCCTACATGATCCTTCACAAGGAGTTCACTGTTGTTCTTATCCTTGTTCTTCTATACAGAAGTTTTTTTTTTTGTTATTTTGTGTTTCTTTTTCTTCTCCTTCCTTCAAGTGCTTCTCTCTGTCTTGGATTTTCTGCAGTTAGAATGTTATATGCTTAAGTATGGTTATTTTAAAATGCATCCTACTGGGTGTTCTCCAAGCTTTCTGGATCTGTGTTTTCATATCTGTCATTAATTTTGGGAAAATCTTGGCCATTACCACCTCAAATATTTATTTTGTTCTGTACCATTTTTCTTCTCCTTCTGGTGTTCAATTATACTTATATTACATCTTTTAAAATTGTCACAGTTCTTCATTTTCTCTATTCTTATTTACTTTTTATTCTTTTTCTCTTTGAATTATAGTTTAGAACATTTTAATTGACATCTTCAAGATCACTGATTCTATCCTGGGACAAATTGAGTCTACTGAGAAGCCCAGTCAAAGACATTATTCATGTCTGTTACTGTATTTTTTTCTTTTAGCATTTCCTTCTGATGATTCTTTAGAGTTTGCATACATTACCCATCTGTTCTTCATGGATCTACTTTTTCCATTAAACACATATTACTTATAGTTATATTAATATTAACTCTGTCTGATAATTCCAACATCATTTGCATATGACTCTAGTTTTAATGATTGTTTTGTCTCTTCAGAGAGACTTCTCTTGCTATTTGGCATGCCTTGTATTTTGGGGGGAAAGCCAGACTTGTTTCAGATAATAACAACTGAGGTAAATAGACCTTTTATCTGAGCATTTATATTAATCTGGATATGAGTTGGCTATGTTTTTGTAACTTAAAATTTGTTTAGTGTACCTGACTTTGTCTCTACTTTTTACTTTGTACTTCCCTGTGTACTCCTCCTTGGATGAAATTGGTGTCTTGTGGCTCTTTCTGTTATAATATTAATATATTGTAGCCCTGATGGTATGATAGTAAGGTATGGGATTAAATCTCAGTATTTTACTGGCCTATATCTTGGGGCTGTGACCATCATAAATATTTCTCCAATGGTATGGCTTTTATTACCCCTACTCCCTACATTCTTCCTCAGCTGAAATATTTCCCAATATATTTTATTGAATCAGTGACCCCTGTCAACTAAGTTTTCTGGTATTATTTCTCTATAAGTGATAAAAAACCTGAAGGGTGCTAAAGTATGAAGGTGTAGAGAAATTCTCTTCCTCAAGACAGGATCATGTTTCAGAATTGAGCTCTAGCAAAGTCCTTTTCCCTGAATAGTAGCCCTTAGTTATGGAGAAGGTTCTGGGTTTATTTCACAATGGTTACCTTTCTGCCAACCAGAGCCATAAGGGAATCTTTTTCATACATTCACAACTACCTGGTGTAGTTCCTGAAGAGAGTACATAAAAATCTGGTCTCTCCAAGACCGTGGTTCCCAAGAGTTTCTCACTCTCATGCTAATTTAAACTAAGCCTTCAGCAATTCATCAAAATTACCAACTAAGTATTCCTGCCAGTTTATGGCTCCAGTGGCTTCTCCTCCAGGTAATATCTTGACTGCTGCATCACTCTATATTTGCCTGTTTCTCCAGATTTGGGGCTGGTTGCTGGCCCTGTGACTTCACTTCTCCCATGGGTTCAAGAAAAATCATTGATTTTCAGTTTGTTTTATAATTTCTATCTCTTTATTGATATTCTGTATTTGGTAAGATATTGTTGTCAAATTTTTCTTTAACTCTTTAAACATGATTTCTTTTAATTCTTTAAACATATTTATAATAACCGATATAAAATCTTTACCTGCTAAATACATATTGAGTCTGCCTTGGTGGTATTTTTTTATAGCTATTATGATTTCTGTGTATCAGGCATACTTTCCTGTTTATTTGCATGCCTTGTAATTTTTTTAATAAAACACTGGACATATTAGATAATAAATTTTAATTACTTTAGTATCAGATACCGCTCTTCCCAGAGTTTTGTTGTTGTTTGTTGTTTTTATTACAGCTTATTGTTATTTATTTAGAGACTTTCCTGGACTCATATAGATTTTGTGTTTCCTCTGGTGTATAATCATTGAGTTGTCTGCTATATGTATTTTAAGTTCATTTTATAATTTTATGCCTTGCTTCCTATACTCACCCCTAGGTCAGCATAATTCAGTTACCAGTGAATGATCCATTACAACTTTTCCTTAAATACTTTGCCTGTGTGTCCTTCACCAATTTCCAAGGGGATCTGTATCAGAACACCCACCTACAAACTTTACACAGGCTAAGGAAACTCTTTTCTTTCACTTCCTACATACTCTGGGCCTTGAAATCAGATAAAGGTGACAGATTAGGGCTTTTCTATTCTCAAGGTTTTTTTTTAATCCTCTAGAATGCTTTCTATATTACCAATATGTCATAGCTTTTCAAAGTTCCCTGTCATTTAATTATCTGGAACTTCCTTTTGAAATAAGGCTTTTTTCCTGATTTTGATTGCCACAACAGGGGGCTATCTGAATGACTGAAGCAAGGCACTCTTCTTTGTTTTGCATAATTCAGAACACAAGCAGGAAAATTTATTGGCACTCACATAAAAACTACAAGGTGACTACAAATCCACAAATACCTAAGACTCCAAATGGAGATATAAAATAATTCATCTAAGACCCAGTGAAGAAGCTGACTGAGATTCTGGGTAACTAGGACATTCAGAAACAGCTGTGTATATTAGACAATTGAAAAAGCCATGCACATGCCTCAGCAAGATACATGCTTCAATAATTCCTAAGAACTTATCCTTTTACCCCTAGGCTGACCCCTAGGCTCAGAGCAAACCTAGCTAAGCAGTAAAAAAGTATCCCTGCCCAGAATCAATCTGCAAAAATTGGAAGAGGTTGCTATTCTGTGTGTGTGTGTGTGTGTGTGTGTGTGTGTGTGTGTGTGTGTGTGTTGTTCTTTCAGTTCCAGGTATTCAAGGAAATCTATGTCAAAAAATTAGCTAGACAGGAACTAAAAAGATACTTTGATAATAAAACTTGACTAAAAATAGTCCTTGCAAAAAATGTTTGGAAAAGTTGCAATACAAATGGACTACTAAAACATTCATCCAAAACGAACAAATAAATCTGAGGACAGGGAGTATATTATTACTCAGTTCAGCCTACCATAACAAAATGTCATAGACTGGGTGATTTAAGCAACAGAAATATATTTCTCATTATTCGAGAGTCTGGAAATCTGGGATCAGGGTTCTGGTGAAAACTAATTTCCTGGCTTGAAGATGGCCACCTTCTCACTGTGTTCTCATATGGGGAAAAGATAAAAAGAGAGAAAGAGAGAGCATGTTCTGGTGTCTCTTGAAAGGGCACATATCCCATCATGGGGACCCCACTCTCGTGACCTCATTTAAACCTAATTACCAAAGTAACATCAGCAATATAGTGGTATAGGTGGTTCCCAACTTCAATTCCACTCACCAAAAGACCAAATAGTAACCATCCATAGACAAAATGCATTTGTGAAAATACCAAAATCCAGGGGTGAGGCTGAAGCAGCCCTTTGAACAACATTAGAAGTCTAAGAAGTATATTAGAAGGGTAAGAATAATAGTTTCACTTTGACTACATCACTCCTCCTGCAGGAAAGAAGAGTGCCTATGGTTTCTCCAGTGGTTTAAAAAAAAAGAGCCCAAAGTGGACATCCACCTTCCCTAGCATTGGAGGACACTTCTTGGGAGGCCCAAGTGGGTTTCACCTCATGGGGATCACTGGGGGAATAGGCTGGGATGCATCACAGAGGATCAGATAGAGACAGGGAAGGGAGGCAGGAATCATAGCAACCAGTGTGTAGACCTTGGAAAGCCATGGTACTGCTAGTGGTAGAATCCAGGCAGAGACCACAGCCAGTAGCTGTGCACATTTACAAACTGAGACAGTGGTTTCATCTAGCCAAGAATTTCAGCAAGCAGTACAGCTTGGTTTGAGTCCTCAGCCAATGTCACAACAGCGATGAAGCACATTTTATAACCCCACTTGGGCAAGAAAGAGTCAGCAGTGACGCCCAACTGATGAACATAACCTCCAGTCCTATCTCACCAGGATGCCTGGCAAAAGGTGTCAGGAAACAAAAGAGCATATCCTTCAGCTCCCCTGGGAAGGGAAGCAGAAACTAACACACCATTGTAAAGCAATTATACTCCAATAAAAATGTTAAAAAAAACAAGCAATTGACCAACAATGAAACTTTGTGAATACAATGTTAAAAGTATAACTGAATCATAAATTTAAATTTAGTATGAAAAGAATGGCAAAATATATTGAAGCTATGTGGAATTATGTCTGTAGACAACAGGAATAGAAAATAAAAATTGTAAATATTGCCTGATAGGAAAAAAAAATTGAAAAAGTTCTGCAGGATTTATGGGACAACATCAAAATTTAAAAGGTGTATACTAAAGGAATTTAAAAAGAGAGAGAGAGAGAGAGAAAGAAAGAAAATGAAATAAAGTCTATCTAAAGAAATAATGACTGAAAATTGCAAATTTATGAAGAGAAATGGAAAACTAGATTTACGATGCACAAAGGTTTACAAATCATTGATCCCCAAAAGAGCTACACCAAGGCACATTATAATTAAACTGTCAAAAGTCAAAGAAAAGAAAGAATTTTGAAAGCAGCAAGAGAAAAGCAAATCATCACACAGGATGGAATCCCCATACACTATCAGCAAATTTATCAGCATAAGCCTAGAAAGCTAGGTGAGATTGGGGTGATTTATTTAAAGTGCTGAAAGAAAAAAACTGCCAATCAAAAATATTTACATGGCAAAGCATTTATTGAGAAAAGAGAGATACTTTTTGAACAAACAAAAGCTGATGGGGTTTATCACCACTAGACCTGCTTTATAAGAAATGCCTTATAAGAAAAGAAAGCTCTTCAAGTTGAAATGGAAGGATACTAATTAGAAATGTAAAACCTTGTGAATGTGTAACTAAAACTCACTGGTAAAGGTAAATATTTAGCCTAAGTCAGATTCTCTAATATTGTAATGATGGTATTTAAATCATTCCAACTCTGAAGTTTTTTAAAGTAACAAAATAACTAATGAGAATAATTTGTTTTGAATGCACAATATAAAAGTATGTAAATAGTAACCTCAGTAACATAAAATGTGAGGGAAAAGAAGTAAAATTATAGAGTTTCTGTATGCTATCAACGTTACATTTTTATCAGATTATAATAGGATGATATAACTGATAAATGTTTTATGAAACTCTCATGATAACCAAGAGAATAAAATTTTAAAAAAACTATAATAGATCTACAAAAGAATAAGACAAAGAATATACTACTAATCATATGACAGATATCACTGCAATGTCATCAAATCACAAAGGAAGAGAGCAAGAGAGGAAGAAAAAATAAAATAACTATAGTCAAAAGATTAACAAACTGGTGCTATACGTCCTCACATATTAATAAATAGTTTAATGGAAATGGATTAAGTACTCCTATCAAAATACAAAAATAATTAAAAGAACTAACCACATGTTGCCTACAAGAGATTTCAGCTAAGGTCATAACACAGGCTAAGAATAAAGGGATGGAGAAAGATATTTCAAGTAAATGGTAAGCAAAATGAATCTGAGTGGCTACACTTATAATCAGGCAAAATAAGCATTAAGTTAAAATGGTCACAGGAGAAAAAGAAAATTATTATATAATGATAAAGGGGTCAATTCATTAAAAATACATGACAAGTGTTAATATTTATGCATGCAACTTTAGATTATTTAATATATTAAGAAAATATTAACAGAACTAAAAGCAAAAGTAAAGAAGAACACAATAATAGATGAGGATGTTAATACCCCACTATCAACAGTGGATTGTTCATCCAGGTAGAAAATCAATAAGAAAACAGTGGGATAAACAAAACTATGCAAAAAATAGACCTAATAAACACATACAGAGCATGCCCTCCAGCAGCACCAGAGTACACATTCTTCTCAAGTGCACATGGAACATTCATCAAGGTAGAGTAGATCATATTTTGGACCACAAAACAAGCCTTAACAAAGTTAAGACTGAAATCATATCAAATATCTTTTCCAACCACAATAGTGTGAACTAAAAATCAGTAAGAGGAGAAAATGTAGAAAATTTACAAATAAGTGGAAATTAAAAAACACATTCCCAAACTACCAATGAGTCAAATAAAAAAAATCAAAAGAAAAATCAGAAAGTATTGTGAAAGAAAGGAAAATAAAATCATAACATACCAAAACTGATAGAATGCAGCAAAAGCTGTTCTGAGAAGGAAGATTACAGTGATAAATGCCCACATTAAGAAAAAATAAAGATTTCAAAGAAATATACTAGATTTACACCTTAAGTAATTAGAAAAGGAAGAAAAAACAAAGTTCACAGCTAGCAGAAGAAAGGAAGTAATGAAGATTATAGAAGAAATAAATGACAAAGGGACTATAAAGACAATTTTTTTAAACTCAATGAAACTATGATTTAGCATTTTGACAAAATAAACAATTGACAAAACTATAGCTAGACTAACAAAAAGAAGAGAGTTCAAATACACAAAATTATAAATAAAAGAGGAGACATTACAAGAGACACAACACCACAGAAATACAAAAGAACATTTAAGGCTATTATGAACAATTATGCACCAAAGAGCCCGTGCTCTTTGGTGCATAATTAGATAACCTAAAATAAATTACTAGGGCTTCCCTGGTGGCGCAGTGGTTGAGGGTCCGCCTGCCGATGCAGGGGACGCGGGTTCATGCCCCGGTCCAGGAGGATCCCACATGCCGCAGAGCGGCTGGGTCCGTGGGCCATGGCCGCTGAGCCTGTGCGTCTGGAGCCTGCGCTCTGCAGTGGGAGAGGCCGCGGCGGTGAGAGGCCCGCGTACCACAAATAAATAAATAAATAAATAAATAAATAAATAAATAAATAAATAAATAAAATAAATTACTAGAAACATACATCCTATAAAGACTGAATCTGAACAGATCAATAAGGATTAAGGAGAGTTAAGCAGTATAAACAAAGCAAAACAAAATTCTTAACAATGAAAAGTCCAGGACCAGGTGGTTTCACTGATAAATTCTACCAAACATTTAAAGGAGAATTAATGCTAATAATTCTGAAAAAAATTACAAAAACAATGAACAGGAGGGAACACTTCTGAACTAATTGTATGAGAACAACATTACCCTGACAAGAATTTACTTAAGGACAGTAAAAGAGAAGAATATGAGAGACAAATATCTCTGATTGGCATGGATGCCAAGATGCTGAACAAAATGTTATCAAACCAAATCCAACAGCAAGTTAAAGAAATCATATACAATGATCAACAGGGGTTTATATAGATATTGTAAGCATGGCTCAATATACACAAATTGATAAATATTTTCCACATTAATATGATGAAAGATAAAATCATATTATCCTCAGAATTCATGCTAATAAATTATGTGAGAAAATTCAACATCCTTTGGTGATAAACGCTTTCAAGCTAGCCCATGGAAAGAGCTGGTTTGTAGTGGCTTTGTTCTCCCTGACTTCACTAAGGGGTTACCGAGACCATGAGGGCCTTAGATTAAAACCACCAGTCAATCTCCAAGTGACAGATGGGCAATAGGAGGATTCTGAGATCTATGAATTTGACTCATCCTCATGGGCAGTCATACCCCTTCCCTTCTTCTGGTTGCCCATGTCCAGATATCAAAATCTGGCACCCTAGTCCATCAAGGATGCCCTCTGGCTTTCTTTTTCTTCAGGTGGTCTCATACATATCTAGTACAATGCCTAGTGCATAGTAGGTGTTCAGTGATTATTGTAGAGTGGTTAAGTGATATTTGTTGATTGGTTGAGTGAATGACTTAATGAGATGTCATTTGCCATGTTAACAGTGATCTCATTCTCATCTTTATACTATCCCGCCCCCTAATTCCACCACAATGTCTACTCTAGCAAGGCATGACATCTCTCTGGATTTATATACCTAACCCTAGTCTTTACTCATACCAAGCCCCCTTTCTCCTCCCTAGTTCCAACCCTACTCCATCACTTCTGCCCTCCACTAGGGCTACCTGAATTCTATGTTTGTTCAAAGCTATGTTTAAACCTTACCTCCTCCAGGAAGCTTTCTCTGGCTTCTTTAATCTACTGACCCATATTTTTCGTGAGCCCATACTGAATATTATATTCAGGTTATATTCAATTTAGCAAGTATTTGTGAAGCATTTCACGAAGACCATTTTATTGCTATACCCTGGAGTAAGGGGAAGATGGCTAGTCTTAAGTTTTTGAACTGCTTTATAAGCTTCTTTCTCCAAAACTCTAAGTTTCCTAAAAGCAGGAGCTAAGCCTTACATAATTATCTACCTCTCTATGCCACACAAAGGATCATGACTAGACACCCATCTCTGCAATCTTGGAACCCTCCCAGGAAGTGTCAAGTATATACAGGCTAAGTGGTACTTAAGTTAACAGTCCAGCATGAATGGGCTCTTAACCATTTTAAACTGTGGACATCTCTATTGTCGCTCAGAAAAACCTAAAATTTGAACCATTACTCCATGTTTACAAATGAGTCATCTGATCAGTTTCCAAAACCTCTAGTGCCCACTTCCTAAAGATCACTTGAGTCCTTCACCTTTTTTTTCCCTGTTTGTCACTTCCCAAGAACAGGCCCTTGTCACTTCTTCCTTAGAAGGTAGCAATAGCTTCCTTTCTCACTGGTCTCCTTGCTTCCAATCTCACTCCAGAAAAACCATCTTTCATTCTGCAATTAGGCATCTTCTCTTTCTCAACTCATCATCACTGCCTTGTTCAAAAACATGTTATAATGCCCCACTGTCTCAAAATGAAGTCGCAACTCCACAGCCTGGTTTTCAAGGCCTTTTGTAATTTGGCCTAGGCCCTTTTTTCTAACCTGCCTAATTCAGATACTGAAAGTACATATTTTGCTGTCTAATATATTCATAACTGGGCTCATTTTTCTCTGCTTAGAATGATCCATCTCACATATTCACTAATCAGAACCTTTCCCATGCATCAAGGGCAAGATTAAATGCCATTTTCTGGAATCAAAATATTAAATAATGCAGAGACCTTCCCCCTACCAATAAATAAATATAAAGGAAAAAAGTTATATTGCTTCCAGAGGAATTTTGCTTATGCCTTTCTTGTGGCACTGATCATTCTCTGCCTTGTTTTAAAGTCATATCCATACTTGTTTCCTTTTATATATCAGAGGGTAGGGGCTAGGTTTGACTCATCACTGCATCCTTCTGCTCACTCCCATCTCTAAGCTCAGCACAGAGTAGGCACTCAGTAAACAGCTATTGTATTAATTTGACAGAAGAGGTAGTAGAGAATACCTACTTTTTTGTCAAGGTAGGAACTTTGGACTAAAAATGCCACCTGATCAGTACACAAGGGATGTTGCAGCCATCAAGCCATCAGCCACTACAGCCACACCTGATGGTGCACCCTGAGGAAACTCAGGATACTGAGTCCAGGTAGCTGAGGTGCATATCAAAGGAATGATTTCAGTGAGCCCAGAATCTTGCATATTCCCATACATAGAAAAGTGCTAAGTTCCTTAATGTGAGATATCTGGGATTTTTTTATTAACAGAAATCTTTGATGTTTGGACTACCTGGTCTTTTGTTGCAAAAACTCCTATATATCCCGGCTCCTCCTTTGCCTCTTTGGAGCAGTTTCTCGGAGTTATCTGAGATGCTGTTTCCCAGTATTGAAGTCCTTAGAATGTCCACCGAAAAAATCATAACTCTCAACTTTTAGTTTGTGCAACTCTTTCAGATGACAGAACTACGATTAACAGAGAAAGGAAACAACCAACCTAAAACATACATAATTACAGACTACATTCTGTTGAGTATGTATTTAAGAAGTTAAGGAAAATAAAATGACCTTTGGATTGATGACATATGGACGTCCATGGACCCTTACCCTAGTCAAACAACCATAACTGGTGAAAATTAGAAACAAACGAGCAACCAATTAAAGTTGCTGGAAATTATTCTAAGGACAAACAGCAAATAAGCATTCATTCAGTAAGTTCTACCAAATCTTGATAAGAACAGTGATAGTTTATTAGAAATTTGAGCAATGGCCTGCTCCTTTTTAACACCCTGAGCTCAGTGTTATGGAAGCTCTACATGGGACATGTGCAGCCAAGAACACAGATGTCTCTTTCCCCTTATATCAGTGTAGAGTGGTAACTTCACAGATGGCGTAAGCTTATAACATTTCTCATCCCTCTCAGATCTGGTTTTCAGAAGCTCTAGCCCATGAAGGAGCAGCTGAAAGGTCTTGGGCTCCTTTGTTCCACCCAGCCTCCACACATATGGTGCAAGTTATACCCCAGTCATGGCAGGCTGAGAATACTGAGCTCTGATCTTCCTCTTCCCAGTGTTCTTATAAGGAAGAGAGGTTCCAAACCAGAAGAGGCAAGCATAGAAGACCAATGGTTACAGCCCCTATCTAGTGCTATTTATAAAGCAGAAGTGTCTCTTTGAGAGTCGAAGGCCACTGTCCCTGCCTAAAGTTCTGGAGCAGTGGCACAGAGGATTTACCTAAGACAAAAGGTAATACATAAGAACAATGAGTTCAGAAGATAACCCAAAGGTAACTGATTTGGGGGGACAGAAAATGGGAAAGTTCAAGCTTAAGAGTACTGTTGAAAACAATAGATATCTGGGCAGTAAACAATGAAAAGGAGGATGGTAGCTCCACGAGAACAAAAATCTAAAACTTAGCTTAGCTAGAAGTTTAACACCAACAAGCAGGGAAAGAGACAGCTAAGAAAAGTCTTCCTGGGGTTAGTGAAAGCCTCAAAAACTGGCCCCAAAGACTATTCCTCCAAAGGATTCCAAATTTAATTGGATCAGTATGGAGCAACTCATATTCCAGGGCATTTTTGGAAACAATATAGCAAGAAGCTAGCAATTACTGGTGGCTAACATTTGGGTGTAATATCAACGGGGCAGATAGCTTAACAGAGAGATAAGTGAAAGAGACAAAGAGATCCCTAATAAAACTACTATTATCCTAAGGTGACTGTGATACCCAAGGCTGAGCTCCTCAAAAAGCAACATCAGAGGCTGCATATTGTAGGGGAAATAGACTTCATTGAAATGATACAGTCCAGTCACTAAAAAAAAATTAAACAAGGAAACAACAACAAGCTTTGGGTGCTGCTACAGAGTTGCTGCAATAAATCATCTAAATATCCAGTTTTTTCACAAGAAGTATGGAAACACAAAAGACCCCGAATAGCCAAAGAAATCTTGAGAACAAAAAAAGGAGCTGAAGGAATCAGGCTCCCTGATTTCAGACTAAACTACAAAGCTACAGTAATCAAGACAGTATGGTACTGGCACAAGAGCAGAAATATAGATCAATGGAACAGGATAGAAAGCCCAGAGATAAACCCATACACATATGGTCACCTTATCTTTGATAAAGGAGGCAAGAATATACAGTGGAGAGAAGACAGCCTCTTCAATAACTGGTGGTGAGAAAACTGGACAGCTACATGTATAAGTATGAAATTAGAACACTCCCTAACAGCATACACAAAAATAAATTCAAAATGGGTTAAGCACCTAAATGTAAGGCTAGACATTATCAAACTCTTAAAGGAAAACTTAGGCAGAACACTCTATGACATAAATCACAGCAAGATTCTTTTTGACCCACCTCCTAGAGAAATGGAAATAAAAACAAAAATAAACAAATGGGAGCAACTGAAACTTAAAAGCTTTTGCATAGCAAAGGATAACATAAGCAAGACCAAAAAACAACCCTCAGAATGGAAGAAGATAGTTGCAAATGAAGCAACTGACAAAGGATTAATCTCCAACATTTATAAGCAAATCATGCAGCTCAATAACAAAAAGCAAACAACCCAATCCAAAAATGGGCAGAAGAACTAAATAGACATTTCTCCAAAGAAGATATACAAATTGCCAACAAACACATGAAAGAATGCTCAACATCATTAATTATTAGAGAAATGAAAATCAAAACTACAATGAGATATCATTTCACACCAGTCAAAATGGCCATCATAAAAAAATCTAAAAACAATAAATGCTGGAGAGGGTGTGGAGAAAAGAGAACACTCTTGCACTGTTGGTGGGAATATAAATTGTTACAGCCAATATGGAGAACAGTATGGAGGTTCCTTAAAAGGCTACAAATTCAACTACCATATGACCCAGCAATCCCACTACTGGGCATATACCCGGAGAAAGCCATAATTCAAAAAGTCATGTACCAAAATGTTCATTGCAGCTCTATTTACAATAGCCAGGACATGGAAGCAACCAAAGTGTCCATCAACAGATGACTGGATAAAGAAGATGTGGCCCATATATACAATGGAATATTACTCAGCCATAAAAAGAAGTGAAATTGTTATTTGTAGTGAGGTGGATGGACCTGGAGTCTGTCATACAGAGTGAAGTAAGTCATAAGGAGAAAAACAAATACCATATGCTAACACATATATGTGGAATCTAAAAAAAAAAAAAAATGTCATGAAGTGCCTAGGGGTAGGATGGGAATAAAACACAGACCTACTAGAGCATGGAGTTGGGGATATGGGGAGGGGGAAGAGTAAGCTGTGACGAAGTGAGAGGGTGGCATGGACATATATACTCTACCAAACGTAGGTTGGATAGCTAGTGGGAAGCAGCCACATGGCACAGGGAGATCTGCTAGGTGGTTTGTGACCCCCAGGATGGGTGGGATAGGGAGAGTGGGAGGGAGGGAGACACAAGAGAGAAGAGATATGGGAACATATATATATATATATATATATATATATATATATATATATATATATATGTATAACTGATTCACTTTGTTGGAAAGCAAAAACTAACACACCATTTTAAAGCAATTATACTCCAATAAAGATGTTTTAAAAAAACATACAAAAGATTCACAAAAACCAAAAAGAAAGGAACTCAAGCATAACACAACTGAAAACCACCAAACCACAAAAGGAAAAACAAAAAGGAACAACGAAGAAATACAAATCAACTTGAAAACAAGGTTTAAAATGGCATTAAATACATACTTAACAATAATTGCTTTAAATGTCAATGGATTAAATGCTTTGATCAAAAGACAAAGTGAGTCACAGGTTTTATAATAAAAGAAGAACCTACAATATGCTGTCTACAAGCAATTCACTTTAGGGCAAAAGACACACATAGATTGAAAATTTGGGGATGGAAAAAGGTATTTCATGCAAATGGAAATAACAAGAAAGCCAGGGTAGCAATATTCATACCAAACAAAATAGACTTTAAAACAAAGGCCATTAAGAAAAACAAAGAAAGACATTATATAATGATAAAGGAATCATTACAAGAGGATATTACTCTTGTTAACATATATATACCCCAAATAAGAGCACCTAAATACATAAAACAAATACTAATAGATATAAAAGGAGAAATTGATGGGAATAGAATAATAGTAGGAGATTTTTAACACCTCACTGACATTGATGGACCAATCTTCCAGACTGATAAGCAATAAAGCAACAGACACTAAATGACATAATAAAAAAGTTAAGACTTAACTGACATCTATAGGATACTACATCCAAAAACAAAACAAAACAAACAACAACAACCACAAAACCCAGAATATACGTTCTTTTCAAATACACAGGGAACATTCTCTACAATAGACCACATACTAGGACACAAAAAATGCTTCAATAAATTGAGGAGGATATAAATTATTTTAAGCATCTTCTCTGACCACAACAGCATGAAACTAGAAATCAATCACAGAAAGAAAAATGAGAAAAAAGCAACTACATGGAGACTAAAAAACATGGTACTAAAAATCCAATGGGTGAATGATTTAATCAAAGAGGAAATCAAAAAATACCTTGAGACAAATCATAATGAAAAAATAACCATACAATATTTATGGGATGCAGCCAAAGTAATCCTGAGATGGAAGTTCATAGTGATACAGGCCTTCCTCCAAAGGCAAGAAAAATCTCAAATAAGCAACCTAAACTACCACCTAAAATAATTAGAAAAGAACAAACAAAACTTAAAGTCAGCAGAAAGAAGGAAATAATAAAGATTAGAGAGGAAATAGAGGTTTTTTTAAAAATATAGAAAAAAATCAATAAAACCAAGAGTTAGTTTTTGACAGGATAAACAAAATCAACAAACCTCTAGCCAGGCTCACCAAGAAAAGAGGACCCCAATAAACAAAATAAGAAATGAAAGAGGAGAAATAACAACCAATACTGCAGAAATACAAAAAAATCATAAGAAATACTATGGAAATTTGTATGTGAACAAAATGGACAACTTGAATATATGGACAAGTTTCTAGAAACATACAGCCTGCCAAAACTAAATCAAGAAGAAACAGATAATTTGAACAGACCAATCACTAGTAGTGAAATAGAATCTGTAATCAAAACAAAAATAAAAACCCAGAAAACTCCATGCAAACCAAAGTCCAGGAGCAGATGGCTTCACTGGGGAATTCTACCAAACACACAAAGAAAAACTCATACCTATTCTTCATAAACTATTCCAAAAGACTGAGGAGGCATGAACACTCCCAAAGTCATTCTATGGAGCCACCATCACCCTTATACCAAAACCAAAAAAAGACACTACAATAAGTCCCTTACATGTGAATGAGTTCCATTATGAGAGTGCATTCATAAGTCCAATTTGTTCGTAATTCCAACAAAATTTAGCCAAGATACCCAACTAACACAATTGGCTATATAGTACTGTACTGCATTAGGTTCATAACACTTTTCACACAAATAATACATAAAAAACAAACACAAAAAATAAACATTTCTAATGTTACAGTACGGTACCTTGAAAAGTACAGTAGTACAGCACAAGAGCTGGCACTTCTTAGCAGTACCAGCTACATCACCTCTGCTTTTATGCTTCCTTCTGGACATCCTGGGCTTGAAATAACAGTACTATGTTACTGTACTCTATACAGTACTGTACTGTAAAGTACCCAAAAGCACAACCACTTGTAGAGAATGCACCCGTGTGACAATGTATACCAGACACATGAACTAACTTACGTGATTAGATGTGCAAATGCACATTCACATCTTCAAAAGTTCACAAATTGAAGGCTCGTATGTAGGGGACGTACTATACAAAACAAGAGAAATGTACAGACCAATATCTTTGATGAATAGAGATGTAAAAATCTTCAACAAATTCTTAGCATACAGAATACAACACATGAAAATATCATACACCATGATCGAGTTGGATTTATTCCAGGATCACAAGGATGGTTCAACATATGCAAATCAATGAATGTGATACACCATTTCAACAAAGGAAAAGACAAAAACCACATATCCCTCAATAGATGCAGAAAAATCATTTAATAAAACTTATCCATTCATGATAAAAGCTCTCACCAAAGAGGGTATAAAAGGAACATCATATTTCAACATAATAAAAGCCTTTTATGACGAACCCACAACTAACATCATATGCTATGGTGAAAAGCTAAACACCTTCCTGATAAATTCTGGAACATGATAAGGATGCCCACTCTTGCCACTTCTATTCAACATAGTATCGGAAGTCCTAGCCACAGCAATCAGACAAGAAAAAGAAATAAAAGATATCCAAATTGGAAGGGAAGAGGTAAAATTGTCATTGTATGCAGATGACGATAGAAAAATCCTAAAGACTCCACAAAAAAATGTTAGAACTAAAAAAGCTAGCAGGATAGGATACAAGATCAATATACAGAAATCTGTTGCATTCCTTTACACTAACAATGAAATATCAGAAAGAGAAAGTCAAAAAACAATCCCCTTTAAAATCGGGAAAAAAAAAACAAAACTAATAATAAACCTAACCAAGGAGGTAAAACACCTATACACTGAGAACTATAAAACATTCATAAAGGAAATTCATGATGATACACAGAAATGGAAAGTTGTCCCATACTCTTGGATTGGAAGAATTAATACTGTAAAAAATGTCACTAACACCCAAAGCAATCTACAGATTTAATGTGATTTCTATCAAATTATCCACGATATTTTTCACAGAGCTAGAAAAAATACTCCTAAAATTTATATGGAATCACAAAAGACCCAGAATTTCTAAAGCAATTCTGAGGAAAAAGAACAAAGCCGGAGGCATAACCCTCCAAGATTTCAGACAGTACTACAAAGCTATGGTAATCAAAACAGCATGGCGTTGGCACAAAAACAGACATTTGTAGCAATGGAACAGAATAGAGCCCAGAAATAAACCTATGCACCTACGGTCAATTAATCTTCCACAAAGGAGGCAAGAATATACAATGGAGAAAAGACAGTCTCTTCATCAAGTAGTGTTGGGAAAGCTGGACAGCCACATGTAAGTTAATGAAGTTAGAACACTCGCTCACAGCATACACAAAAATAAAATCAAAATTCACTAAAGACCTAAATGTAAGACCAGATACTATAAAATTTCTAGAAGAGAACATAGGCAAAACATTCTCTGATACAAATCTTAGTAATATTTTCTTAGATTCAGTCTGCCAAGACAAAAGAAATAAATGCAAAAATAAACAAATGGGACCTAATCAAACTTAAAAGTTTTTGCACTGCAAAGGAAACCATAAACAAAATGGAAAGACAACCTAAGGAATGAGAGAAAATATTTGCAAACAATGCAACCAACAAGGGCTTAATTTCAAAAACATACAGACAGTGCTTCCCTGGTGGCACAGTGGTTGAGAGTCCGCCTGCCGATGCAGGGGATGCGGGTTCGTGCCCTGGTCCGGGAGGATCCCAAGTGCCACAGAGTGGCTGGGCCCGTGAGCCATGGCAGCTGAGCCTGTGCGTCCGGATCCTGTGCTCCGCAACGGGAGAGGCCAGGGCAGTGAGAGGCCCGCGTATCACACACACACAAAAAAAGACAAAAAAAACAAAAAAAAAAAACCATACAGACAGTTCATACAACTCAATATGAAAAAAAAAAATCAAAAAATGGGCCGAAGACCTAAACAGACATTTTTCCTAAGAAGACATACAGATGGCCAACGGGTACATGAAAAGATGCTCAACATCACTAATTATTAGAAAAATGCAAATCAAAACTACAATGAGGTATCACCTCACACCAGTAAGAATGGCCATCACTAAACGTCTACAAATAATAAATGCTGGAAAAGGTGTGGAGAAAAAGGGAACCCTCCTACATTGTTGGTGGGAATGTACATTGGTGCAGCCACTATGCAGAACAGTATGGAGGTTCCTTAAAAAACTAAAAATAGAGTTACCATATGATCCCACTCCTGGGCGTATATCAAAAAATAAGGGAAAACTCTAATTCAAAATGATACGTGCACACCAATGTTCATAGCATCACTGTTCATAATAGCCAAGACATGGAAGCAACCTAAATTTCCATCAATGGATGAATGGGTAAAGAAGACGTGGTATATATAAAATGGAATATTACTGAGCCATAGAAATGAAAGAAAAAATGTCATTTGTAGCAACATGGATGGACCTAGAGATTATCACACTAAGTAAAGTAAGTCAGGCAGAGAAAGACATATTATATGATACCACTTATTTGTGGAATCTAAAGAAAATACAACTCAACTTAATTACAAAACAGAAACACACTCACAGACATAGAAAACAAACTTATGCTTCCCAAAGGGGAAAGGGAAGGGGGAGGGATAAATTAGGAATACAGGATTAACTGATACACACCACTATATATAAAATAGATAAACAATAATTTACTGTATAGCACAGGGAAATATATTCAATATCTTGTAATAACCTATAATGAAAAAGAATCTGAAGCTGTACACCTGAAACTAACATAATCTAGTCAAATTAAAAGTAAAGGGCTTCCCTGGTTGCGCAGTGGTTGAGAATCCGCCTGCCGATGCAGGGGACAAGGGTTTGTGCCCCGGTCCGGGAAGATCTCACATGCCGCGGAACAGCTGGGCCCATGAGCCATGGCCGCTGAGCCTCGCATCCGGAGCCTGTGCTCTGCAACGGGAGAGACCACAAGAGTGAGAGGCCCGTGTACAGAAAAAAAAAAAAAAAAAAAGTGAAAAGCCATTCCAAAGAATGTGATAAAACATTCTTTAATCTCATATCCAATGAGGAACTGGTACTCAGCATATATAAATAACATCTGTAACTACTGAATAATAAAAAATTCAAACTAATCAATTAAAATGGACAATATCGTTGAATAGACACTTTTCCAAAGGAGATATACAAACAGCCAAATAAGGACATGAAAAGATGCTCAACACCATTATTTAGTAGGGAAATGCAGATCAAAACCGCAACTAGATATCACTTCACACCCACTAGGATGGCTATAGATGAATAACAGTTGTTAATGAGCATGTGAAGAAAGGTGAAATGGTGTAACAACTTTGGAAAACACTTTGGCAGTTCCTCACAAAAGTTTAACATAGATTACCATTGTACCCAGTAATTCAACTCTCAGTTGAATTACCTAAGATAAATTAAAACATATTCCATACAAAAATATACATGAATGTTTACAGCAGCATCACCCATGATAGCCAAAATGCGGAAACAATCCAGATTTCCATAAACCGATGAACAATATGTTGTATATCTGTATACATATTTGCAATATTTGGAATAGAAAGGAATGAAGCATATACACAGTGCAACATGGATCTACCTGAAATATTAAACTACATGAAAGAAGCCAGTTACAAAAACTATATATGTATGTTTCCATTTATAAAAAATGACCAGAATAGAAAAATCCATGGATACAGAGGTGCATTAGTGGCTTCCTAGGGCTGGGGAAAGGGGTATGGGGGAACAGAGTACTTGGGGAGAAATGGGAAAAACTGCAAATGAGTACAGTTTCATTTTTTTCCCAGATTTATTGAGATATAATTAACATATAACACTGTGTAAGTTTAAAGTGCACAACATATTGATTTGATACACCTACATGTTACAAAATGATTATCACCATAGCATTAGCTAATACCTCCATCATGTCACATACTTACCATTTGTGTGTGTGTGTGTGCGTGGTGAGAACATTTAAAATTTACTGTTAGCAATGTTCAGACATATAATACAGCATTATTAACTATAATCACCATGCTGTACATTAGATCTCCAGAACTTGGTCTTACTACTGAAAGTTTGATATACAAAATTTCTTTTCATAGTGATGAAAATGTTTTAAAATTGTGCAACCAGTAATGGGTGCACAATTCTGTGAATAGTATAGAACCACTGAATTGTACAGTTTAAATATATAAATTGTATGATCTATGAACTATAGCTCAACAAGTTGTTAAAAAAGAAGTCAAAGAACACTTTAATGGGAAGTGGAATTAGAGCTGGAAATTGAAAATAGGTAGAATTTGGCAAGAGGATGAGGAAACTGGTTGGGGAGGTGTGGGGACAAATTTCAGCAGATTCTCAATAGATAGAGGAGTTTGTGATCTAGGCAATCGTTTCAGCTTCTTATGTAGTGATCATAACATGATAAAACTTTCATTTAGATTAATCTGCCCTTGGTAAACCAGAGTCATGGACATCTGGGGACACAGGGAGGGGTAGTCAGAGAGGTGAGTTAGGAGGCATTTAAAATAACAGTATGAAGAATTTGAGAAGGTGCTATCGTAAATACAAAGGAAGAGACATTTGTGGAGGAAAAAATTGACAGGGTGATTGATTAGGTAACAACAAGACCAAAGCTATTGGCCAACAACCAAAAAGAGATCATCAGAGACGTCAACGTGCCATATTATCTCTTCAGTAACCTATATATTATCTATTTATTTATTTATTTATTTATTTATTTATTTTTTTGCGGTACACAGGCCTCTCACTGTTGTGGCCTCTCCCGTTGTGGAGCAAAGGCTCTGGACACGCAGGCTCAGTGGCCATGGCTCACGGGCCCAGCCGCTCCGCGGCATGTGGGATCTTCCCGGACCGGGTCACGAACCCGTTTGCTCTGCATCGGCAGGCGGACTCTCAACCACTGTGCCACCAGGGAAGCCCCAATATATTATCTATTTATTGACCAAAACACAACTTACAAAATTGTCTTGAACACATTGCATCTGAGTCTCCAAATGCACAGCTCTGTGTGATTAGCATAACAGCACAAAACCAAAATGAGCACACTTAACTGCACAGTCTCATGTCCGAGAAGTTATGTTGAGGCACCATGGAAATACCTGGAGTCAGAAGATTGGAATGAAGACCTGGCTCTTACACTAATATTTCTATCTCAAACAAGTGACCTGCCTGTTTTCCCACCTGAAAAAGAAAATACTGACCATCTAAAAACGAATTCAAACTGGTGTTGTAGGACTCAAAGATAAAGAAAAGGAAGGGAAGGAGGGAGGGAGTTTATTCAAAGGAACATCTTCACCATGAAAACACCTGTCTATACATACTCACATCCTTCTCATTCCCTTTTTTTCTTATCATGGTCACCAGCTGAATTTTCCTTTAGGTCTCAATCACCATGAGATTAGGTGGTTAGAGTGCCCTCCTGGGCTGAATTTTCCTTTAGGTCTCAATCACCATGAGATTAGGTGGTTAGAGTGCCCTCCTGGGCGACCAAGACAACCACTTTACATCTATTTCAATAGGCTGGGGCTGGTTGCAGGGACACAGAAACTTTGACATGCTTAGAAGCTGTACTTTGGGAAAAAATGGATTGGAAAACTAAGTGACAGCTCAAGGAGGAGGGGATACAGAACCCACAGCCCAGAACTGTCGCTGCCCTCTGCACCAATTCAGCTACCGTGCCACCCTGTCCCTCCCTCACTGTGGAATCCTATAAATTTGTTATCAGGAGGCTTTGACCTTTGGTCAAAAGCTGCTGCTACCTTGCCTGGCCCCGATTGCCTGGCTTGGGCTAACTCTCCAGGGACGGAGACTCTGGGGAGAGAAGGCGACTTTGGAAGAATTCCAAGTGCTACAGATTGTCTAGTCCCAGAGCCAGAGCAGATCACCCTTAGATTAGGGAGGGCGGGGGGTTGGGGGGTAAAGGTGAGAGGATGACAGAGGGGGGAAAGGTCTTACTGGTGGCACACTGGCTAGATTGAGATGAACTTCGGGAACTCAGGGCAGACTGCATGAAGACACTTGCTTCGAAGTTATTGTGCTGTTCGCTGTGCTTATCCAAAACTCTGCATTCTCAGGTATGGAATTGGAATTTTTTTGCCCCCTGACACTTGCAATATAACATAACATTTCATTCTGCAGATGTGTTAAACTGCTGAGGGTCAGCCGATGCACTTCTGTTGACAGAGCAAGGATCTTGCATTGTCTGTTGGGGGACTCGCTGACTACCAGAGGAGCTGTGTGCCTGTGAGCATCTGATAATGGCTATCAGGTCTGGCAGAGGAGCTGATATTGGGATCTAGCAAAATGGAGAGACAATTGACAATGTCTCCAGAGCTCTTGGCCACCCTTTGGGTGTGGAGCAGACTCTCTGGGCTCTTTTAAAGAGGAGATTGGGGGTTAAGGAACGTGGGAGAAAGGGGAAAGGGGAAAATATGCCTGAGGGTAAATTTTGGTGTAGGAGAGATACGGGATGTCCTCTGGCTGTCGAGAAAATTTTGATGCCCGTGGGAGACACAGCATTCCCCCGGCCCTGTCTGTGGTAAATTTAATGTGTGTGGTAGACAGCGCAATGTTTCTCCTTTGCGGGGTGCGGCGGGGGGGAAGGGGGACGGGGACGCCGGGTGCTGGAAAGATTTGCATGCTCTTACCCACACTGAGGTAAATACATGGTGATGCCGCAAAATTTCATGTTCAATAGAGATTATTTTTTACATTTTTATTTTATTTATTTAATTTGTTTTGGCTGTGCCGCGGGGCATGTGGGATCTTAGTTCCCCAACCAGGGATGGAACCTCCGCCCCCTGCATTGGAAGCGCGGAGTCTTAACCACTGGAAGACCAGGGAAGTCCCAATGGAGATTTTAAAATATTTCCAAATGGTCCAGAAAAAACGTTGGCGTTAGGTAAAGTTATGGTATTCTCACTCCAAATAGAAATAATTTTGAGGTACGCAAGGGATAACGTGGGAACTATCACAAACCCAGAACAATCTGGGGGGCAGGACCCTGCACTCTCCGAAGGAAATACAGGGTGTATGGGAAATAAATCAGTTGTTCTTCAACGGGGACGGGGTGGAGGGGGATATCTGGTTACTGTGGCAGAGGTGAGGTGTTAACACACACTCTGGTGAGAGATGTGGGGTACAAGTGGAAAATAAGGTTCTCACACTGTTCAGGGGAAGTTTATGGAAGGGGATTTATGGAAGAAATCCGCAATGCTCTCCTACTATTGGGGAAAATTAGATGTGCCAACAAAGACTGACGGTGCCCCACACTGCCCCGGCGGAAATTAGTGAGTTAGTGCGCATAGGAGTTTTTGGAGTGTTTATGTTTCCTTTCGAGAAGAATTGGGGTGTAGGTAAAATAAGGAAATCTTTCTAGAAAATAAAAGACACATTGGAAGATTATTTTCTCCAGAAGGACACATACACTAACACACACACACACACACACACACACACACACACACACACACACTCACACGCACCGGGGGGTGGGTGGGGACTAAAAAAGGGGAAAAAAGTAATAAAATAACCAAACCTCAGGAGTTTCAAGAAATAAAACTCTTTGCTGTGCCTTTTAAAGTAGGAAATCGCCTGCTTTCCTGGTTTTTTCTTTCCTCTCTTCCTTGCTCATGGTTTGTTAGGTTGCCGCCCCTCAACTTTCTTACAAAGATTAAGTACTGACCTCATTGTTTTTGCAAAAGTTGACCCATGCTCTTGTGATTCCACATCAGCTGTTTTGCATCATTGGAAAGTTGGTCGCGTGCAGCTTTTCAAAAACGCCCCTTTCATAAACTGCCTCTTTCCCCTCCACTTGGTACTCCCAATCTCTCCCTCTTCAAGCTCCGGCCACCCGGAGGCTCCACAGAGCAGGCAGGGCGCCCGAGGGGCTCCTCTCTTAGAAAAACGAATCTGGAAGCCAGATGCCTTAGGGAGGAGGGAGCTGGAGATCCAGGATAAAAGAAAGGGACCCGCGGGAGATACATGTTAATTGCCTGCTGATTGTTAAACTGAATTGGTTAATTTAGAAGAAAGAGGTTAAAAAGTGAAGAATGCGCCCTGCTGGAGACAAACACTCCCCCTCCCCCATTCAAATACTCTGATTTGGCCCGCAAATGCCTACGCCTTTGATAGGGGTGAAAGGAACTCCAGCTGGCGTCTGGAAAATCGGCTCGCCCTCCCTCCCGCAGGAGCCATCTGTGTCCCCCTGAGTTGCAGACCCACACAACAGCACCTCCTTGCAGATGCTGAAGCCCAAGTCTTGTGCCAAGCTCTGCGGGCCAGCCCGCCCGCCCGGTGCCCGGCCCTCACCGTTGAAGGGCGGTGCCCAGGACCCCAGCACCCCCGCCAGCGCGTGCACCGCCTCCGTGGCTGCATTAGACTCTGGTGTGCTGCGCCCAGGAGACAGCCCCCGGGGAGAAGCAGTTTCAGCTAGAGGAAGAAGACAGCGAGTCTTCACCTCCCTTTTTTTCCCCCACTGACAAACTGAGACTAAAGGTGCCTGGCTTCCTGATTGTGCTTGGGCTTAAGCGCTCCAATGTGAGTTCCTTCCTGTTTTTGTCCACTCATGGTCCATGTCGATGGTGGCACTCCTGAAAATTTAGGATGTCTGTCCCAAAGGCCCCCGGAAAGCCCACTATCCCATTACCTGTATCCTACCCTCCTCCCAGCGTCCAGCAGCTGATTCTTTTGGCTGCTTTGGCCCCCTTCCCCTTCCCTAGATGTTTCCAAGCTCGAGAACAGTTTTTCTGGTTTGCTTGTTTTTCATCAAAGTACACACAAACTAGTAGATTGACCCCACCCCCTGGTCTTGGAAAGCCCGCAGCCAGCTCTGGAGCTGCCGCCTCCACACCCTTTCCTTACCTCCTCCCATGCCCGAGTATTCTCAGTCTTCTCCCCAACTCTGTCTTCAGTCACGCCGGGTAGAAAAGGGCACTTATCCCAGGTAAGGTTTCTTTCAAGGGAGCCGCCGCCACCGGAATCATCAACTCAGGAATTGGGGGAGAGGCTCTTGGCAGCGAGGTGGAAAAAAGCGAATCTCGGTAATTAGAGCTTCCTCCCATCGTACCCAGCTCCCAAGCATAGCTGGAGGTCGGGGTACGGGCACACGACGCTGCGACCCTCGCCTGCGCGGTGCTAGGAGGTTTTACCGTGACTTGTCTTCTTTAAAGCCTCACCCTCCCGAAATTTGGGAGAAGGGGCTTACTGCTCCCTACTGCCCGTTTGGCTGGAAGAGAAGTCCTATTGATGAGGAGCAGGTCTTTACAAACTGGCTAAACTTAAGTTCTCGAGCCCCTTCCCCATCTCCAGCTCTAGGGAAACACCAGAAACGGCGCTGTGCCGCTTCTCCTTACCCAAACCCCTTAGCAATAGGGGGAGGGGCGGAGGCTCATACCTTCATCGCCCACTTGTGTCCCGCCTCCCCTCTGAGAGGAGGTGGTCTTCTCTCAAAGGAACCATCCCCCACTCCGCCCGCAGCCTGGGACAGGGGAATTGGGACAAGGGTAAGATCAGGAAAAGAGGATGTACCCCTCCACACTGTATATTACTATTCTGCCCCAGCATACTAGTGAAGGAGTCTCAAATTCTAACCTTACCCCCAGCCTCACCCGGACTTGGACATTTGGGAAGGTGTATTAGCTGGAAATTTGGTTTGCATTCTTTTATCTGCCCACTCTTCTGCAGGCAGTGAAGAGGTCTTTCCAGTGCTCCGGTTGGGGAACACTGAGGCCAGATCTGTAACTGTATCATTGGGGTGAGCCTCTGTGGAGCGCGCCATGCCCGTTAGGGGTATTTGGCCTGGAGGAAAATGACCAATTGAGCACAGGCTCCCAAAATAGAGGCAGGCATTCATGCATGCCTCAGTAAGGTTGAGCCAACGCTCTTGGGACTTCTCCAACCCACGTTTCCCCCCGAGGTGATCAGTGCATGACAGGTGCAAGTGAAGCCCATTCTGGACAGATGAAAACCCCCCTTTTTGCTAATGTTTATCACAAGGTCAAGAACAATATGCCCAGTCATAGCAGAAACTTTGGGTGCAAACACAGACGGTAGAAATATTGTTATCAAGAAGCTAGCAGGATGAAGGACAAACTGTTCCCACGAGAAAGAAACTAACCTAATCTTAAACAGAACCTAGTATGCTTTAACTCCCTGAACTCCCTGTAACTGCATTTTATAAAAGCTGTGCATATAAACAATAAAATTGACACTTGTTTGCAATGGCTCCTGGTGTCCCTCCCGTCCTCACTCTTTCCTCTTAAACTTTTTCCTCATCCCCTTGCCGCCTGAATTCGAGCCCTCGGTCGTGCTGGCAGCGACAAGCCTCCAAATCCTCCCCCATCCAGATTAGATGAGGAAACAACATAGCCTCCCCTGGACCAAACAAAGAATCAAGGTCAATTCCTGGCACTAGACAGCAACCCCACCCTCTCCCAATCACACATACTCCCCTGTAGCATGGGCAGCTACTGTGAGGTGTTTCAATCAGGAATGATGGCATTTTGCAACATAAGAGGAGTCACCCGAGACAGGGGAATATGCAAAGCTAGGAAAAATGGTGAGTTCATTGGCCCTGAGGGATCCTGGATCTTAGCCCAGGATCTGACCATTCTTGTTTGCCCCTTGGCAAATTTATTTCTGAGGTGGGGGGGTAAGTAGAAGTGGGAGGAAAAGATGGAGAATAAAAAGGAAATGAGGAAAGTCTGCAACTCTGCCCAACATATGCAACATAAACACATGCCACATAAACATGTATCATGCAAATATATCTACACAAACCTACACATAAACACATGCCATGGAAACATATTACACACAAGCATACATCATACATCTGCTGTTTAGGAGACAAATATACACCGCACAAACTTACATCATGCAAACACAACAAGCATCCTCCACACAGATACATACAACAAAAAAAACACACCTCTCAAACACACATCACACACAAAATACGCACCACAAACTCATATCCACCGCATACACAATCCATATATACATACCCACACATATTCCCTTTGCTCCCTTTCAACCTGAGCTCATTGGTTTAAAAACAACAAAAAGTAAGTAGTCTTAGAGAAGGACTGAAGGATTTTCCACAATAGAGAAGTTTATCACAGTGAAGGAGGTAAGGTGGGGATGTCAAGAAAGAAAAATAATCAATAAAATTATGATAAAGCCTTTTTTTTTAATAGCATACATTTTCATGCACACCCCATCATGATCTCATTTAATCTTCAACACCACTTGGTGAGGTATATATCATCTCCATCTGATAGTTGAGGAAACCAAGGTACAGTATGCCTGAAGTCATACTGCAAGTTGGTGACAGAACAGGGGCATGGAATAGGAATGGAAACCAAAGGTCTTAAGCCTACAATACTCTGACATCACTCCACCCTACCACATGAATACACGTTACTTACCCCACTTTATTAACTAGCAGTCATCCCCTAGGATTAGAGACTAGTCAGCTATTCAGAGACCCTATTCTTCTGGCTTGATCTTTTTATTTATGTCACCCAGCACAAAGAAGTGCAACCCAGAACTGCCCTTTACTTTATTAAGATAAGGTAGAAAGACCCCAGTCCCCTCATCCCACCCTAGAGCACCCAGGATGGCTCCAAGGCCAGAAACCAGAGGTATCTAGCCTGATAGGCCTTGATACCAACTCTTATTAAGGGTTCATTTATTTACTAATTAACTAATTAATTAATGCAATATGCATTAGAAGGCAGTGGTACCTCTAGGAAAGCCCTGGGGCATGGTTTGATGAACAATATGATGGTGAGAATCCAGGCTTGTGTGTCTGTCTGTAAGTGTACATCAAAATCTAGATCTGATTCTATCTACCCTCTCTTAAACCTCCTCTATTTCAACTCTCATCAAAAGCTTTCTTTTCTCAACACCTAGATACTTACATCATCTGCATTTTGCACTATATTAGTTTTCCAACTTGAATCATTCTCTAATTATTTGGTTTGTTAGGCTTGTCAGTGAGCAACTTCTTTGGTCATCCTTAAAGGTAGCTGGCCTACTGAGTTTCAGAGGTTTCTGGTAAATATTACTGATGGATTGATTGATTGTAAACCTGTACAGATAACTCTTAATGGAATGAGATGAGTAATACCTCAAAACTATTAAGTTAGTCAGAAAAGAGGCAGTATGTAGGGATTATCTGAATGCATTTGCTAGGTATCACCTGGCCAGGAAGTAACACAGAGTGGATGATACTTATGATGTCTAATGCAAAGTATTTCAAAATCACAACCTGCTGTCTGGGACTAAGTCTCTAGTAGAAGGGGGAGGTGTAAAATAAAATGGTTTTAACCCAAGAGCCTTGGAAATGAATTAATGCGCACTCCGTCCCTCTCACAAGATTAAAATTAGTGGCAATATTCATTGAGACTATATGTTCAGACTGGTTGTTAACATGGTGTTTGTCTGGGTGTCATTCACATTTACTAATGAAGGATCATCCCTGGCTCTACCTGGAGCAAGGAAAATTTTTATATACGTGTACCTTTCTTTAAAAATCTCGTTTAAAAAATAGGAAAGAAAAAACAGACCAATTAAATTAGACAGGTGAGTATTTGCTTTTAAAAATAATTCACTAAAGGGTTCCTTTAGCAATTCCCTAGTCACTGCTAATTGGAGATTAGTCAGAAATGAAGATAAAATATATCTCAATGATGAAAATGGAATTAAATAGTATTCAAATAAATAAATGTGAAGTGCATCCAGAATCTTAATCTAGCAGTGTATCGAATTTAACAAGGTACACCACTCCTCTCCCACTCTACAGCCCTGATATGGAGACTGAATTAGGGGACCTAGGGAGAGTGCAGGGTCTCTGGCCCTGAACCTGGACTATAGCTCTTTTCTGACTAAAGGATGACAAAGTGAATTCACTCTCAGTCAGATTTGAACCCCTAATGACAGTATGAAAGACTTATTCTTTAGTTCCTTTAAACCTATTTGAGAGAGGTTTGGTATAAGGTACTAAGGCTATCATTTGCTCCCTCCCACAGTGATAATCGGGAATGAATTAAATATACTTCAAATATGCTTGATAGCTTTTGCCTGCAAATGACTGGAAAGAAGTTCATACTTATTGAAGGAGATGAGGAAAGGGGAAGGATAATTCAGTCCCATGGGTAAATGGTTGCTCTAATTGGCCCCATAGGATTCCATCATCCCAGTAAAAGTAAGCTAATCAGCAGGACCCCTGGCTTCCCCTCTCCTACTGGAGAGGTAAAGACTTGGTTTTTGGCTCCTCAGGATCTCACTTTATAACAAGCTTTGAAAAGCTGATCCACTCTTCTGTGAAGCAGTTAAGTCATGATTCTTCACATCTAAGGCAGATTCAGGAGTTTCTGTTTGTTAGACTATGGAGAAGAGCTCTCATATCTATCTCTTCTGTAGCCCCTTCAGGCCTGCTTAATTTGTTCCACCAATTGAGGTTCACAACTGGTATCTCACAAGTCTAAATGGAAACAGTATCCACAGTCCAGAATGGAAAGGGCTGACAGAAATAACCAGGTAATGGCTGGGCAGCAAACCCCACATCACAGAGAAAATAGTGTTGTCCTTGAACATATTCAGTCATCATCATAATATTTCTCTTCAGCAACTCCCTCGTTTGCCAAGTTTTCATCAAGCACAAGAAAATCAGCAGACCTTCTTATCTTTAATCTGGCAATATCTAACATTTTGATAATTCTGCTCAACAGTCCACTTGCCCTGGTGAGTGACTATATAGGGTTGGTTCTAGCACATAGGGTAAATGCTGCTCCAGGCCAGGGATGGGTGATGGAACTAGGAGGAAGATAGGAAGATAAGATATAAACCCACCTCAGTCCCCCATTCTTAAACTTGCCTTCCTGCAAGGCCTGAAGGGATTATTTGAGAGACAAGCCAACCTCGCCTCTGCTCCCCTGCCCCAGGCCCAACTCCTGAGCAGGCAGTGGATATTTGGCAGAATCATGTGTCATGTCAGCCAATTCAACTCCCTCCACATCTCCATGGCTCAGGCCATGACCATCCCATTCTCCTCCCAAGGAAATTTGGTCTACCACCTTAGCACAGGTTAGATGTTCATAGTCAGCATGATAACAACAAATCTGCCAGATGGTGTAGCTCTTAAGCCAATGTTCTCCAATCATGGACATCCCAGCAGGTACAGTGCCAGTCCCCTCTCTGGTTGATGGCTCTGAGTCCTAGAACCTGAGAGGTGATCACACTATATCTGATGGGGCAACTGGCACCATGAGATGTCCTGCAGGAGTCTGTCGACTCTCACCTACCTTGCTTCAGAAGTAGGAGGGGTGAGAACTGGATTCCCTGATTGAGACCTACTGTGACTCCAGTTTTGATCTGTGATTACCATTAGTAGTTGTTATTAGTAAGGTGGAAGAATGGTGGGTGAGGGAGGGCATGAGTGAAGCATCACAGGGAAGACTTTAATAGCTCCTCCTCTCCAATAGGAACACCTTCTTTTTCTTCACTGTACCCCTGAGCACCAGCTTGTTACTCCCATGTATTTGCTTTCTGCCTCAACCTAGCCTGGTCATCTCAAAAAGCAAAAGGTCATCTCAAGGAGAAAGACCTACTTGTGAATGGCCCAGGACTTCTATTACCCCCATCTTAAAGTTTTTGCAGTTCTGGTTGGTGAATTATTTCCTAGGTTTCACATTTCCCACCTTATTATCCAGAACCATGGATTCTCTCACCTAGAGAAACACACTGGCAATTATATTTTACTAGTGTGTATACTAGCACATCTTGTCACTTGTGAATTATATTGATTTTTCCCATCTGAAATCCCTGATCCCAGTTGTCTCTTGTAGTGACTCACAGTAACACTTTTCTCTCAATAATTTCATGAAAATTAAATCAGCCTCCCAACCCTAACCACTCTTATCTACTATAATCTGTTGCATCCTAAATGGGAACTTTGACACAATCAGGTGCATGTATGCACGCACACTCATACACACTTACATTTACACAGGTACAAGCCTCTTGTGGCCTCTCTTGTTATCCTCCTGCCTATTATTTGCACTTATTTCCAACTGTAATTTCCATGCTAACTGAGCCTGGATATGATTTCAGGCCTTAAAGTGAAGACTTGGAAGCTCTCAGATTGCAGCAAATTCTTACCTCAGGAATCAGGGTTTCTTTACTGATGGTGATTCACTTTCTCTTCTCCTGGCTTTACTTTCCATGATATTGTGTACTTCCCTCTGACAGTTCTATCAATCTGTAACCCAAACTCCAGTGCTTTTCTGTGCTAATTTTCTTCCTGTGATAATTCTGTTTCCACCGCAGTTATCTCTATATTAAATGCATATAGCTCCACTCTAATTTGTCTATAATATTTCTTTTTTTAACATCTTTATTGGAGTATAACTGTTTTACAATGGTGTGTAAGTTTCTGCTTTAAAACAAAGTGAATCAGTTAGACATATACACATGTTCCCATAACTCTTCCCTCTTGAGTCTCCCTCCCTCCCACCCTCCATATCCCACCCCTCTAGGGGATCACAAAGCACCGAGCTGATCTCCCTGTGCTATGTGACTGCTTCCCAGTAGCTATCTGTTTTACATGTGGTAGTGTTTACATGTTCCTGCCACTCTCTCACTTCATCACAGCTTACCCTTCTCGCTCCCAATATCCTCAAGTCCATCCTCTAGTAGGTCTCTGTTTTATGCCCATCCTACCCCTAGTCTCTTCATGACATTTTTTTTCTTAGATTCCATATATATGTGTTAGGATATGGTATTAGTTTTTCTCCTTCTGACTTACTTTACTCTGTATGACAGACTCCAGGTCTGTCCACCTCATTACAAATAACTCAGTTTTATTTCTTTTTATGGCTGAGTAATATTCCATTCAATATATGTGCCAGATCTTCTTTATCCATTCATCTGTTGATGGACACTTAGGTTGCTTCCATGTCCTGGCTATTGTAAATAGAGCTGCAATGAACATTTTGGTACATGACTCTTTTTGAATTATGGTTTTCACAGGGTATATGCCCAAGAGTGGGATTGCTGGGTCGTATGGTAGTTTTATTTAAAAATTTTTAAGAAACCTCCATACTATTCTCCATAGTGGCTGTATCATTTTACATTCCCACCAGCAGTGCAAAAGTGTTCCCTTTTCTCCATACCCTCTCCAGAATTTATTGTTTCTACATTTTCTGATGATGGCCATTCTGACAGGTGTGAGATGATATCTCATTGTAGTTTTGATTTGAATTTCTTTAATGATTAATGATGTTGAGCATTCTTTCATGTGTTTGTTGGCAATCTGTATATCTTCTTTGGAGAAATGTCTATTTAGTTCTTCTGCCCATTTTTGGACTGGGTTGTTTGGTTTTTTTGTTATTGAGCTGCCTGAGTTGCTTATAAATTTTGGAGATTAATCCTTTGTCAGTTGCTTCATTTGCAACTATTTTCTCCCATTTTGAGGGTTGTCTTGTGGTCTTGTTTATAGTATCCTTTGCTGTGCAAAAGCTTATAAGTTTCTTTAGGTCCCATTTGTTTATTTTTGTTTTTATTTCCATTTCTCTAGGAGGCGGGTCAAAAATGATCTTGCTGTGATTTATGTCAGAGTGTTCTGTCTATGTTTTCCTCTAAGAGTTTGATAGTGTCTGACCTTACATGTAGGTCTTTAACCCATTTTGAGTTTATTTTTGTATATGGTGTTAGGGAGTGTTCTAATTTCATTCTTTTACATGTAGCTGTCCAGTTTTCCCAGCACCACTTATTGAAGAGGCTGTCTTTTCTCCACTGTATATTCTTGCCTCCTTTATCAAAGATAAGGTGACCATATGTGTATGGGTTTATCTCTGGGCTTTCTATCCTGTTCCATTAATCTATATTTCTGCTCTTGTGCCAGTACCATACTGTCTTGATTACTGTAGCTTTGTAGTATAGTCTGAAGTCAGGGAGCCTGATTCCTCCAGCTCCATTTCTCGTTCTCAAGATTGCTTTGGCTATTCGTGGTCTTTTGTGTTTCTATAGAAACTGTGAAATTTTTTGTTCTAGTTCTGTAAAAAATGCCACTGGTAGTTTGATAGGGATTGCATTGAATCTGTAGATTGCTTAGGGTAACAGAGTCATTTTCACAATGTTGATTCTTCGAATCCAAGAACATGGTATATCTCTCCATCTATTTGTATCATCTTTAATTTCTTTCATCAGTGTCTTATAATTTTCTGTATACAGGTCATTTGTCTCCTTTTGTAAGTTTATTCCTAGATATTTTATTCTTTTTGTTGCAATGGTAAATGGGAGGGTTTTCTTAATTTCACTCTCAGATTTTTCATCATTAGTGTATATGAATGCCAGATAATTCTGTCCATTAATTTTGTATCCTGCTACTTTACCAAATTCATTGAGTAGCTCTAGTAGTTTTCTGGTACCATCCTTAGGATTCTCTATGTATAGTATCATGTCATCTGCAAACAGTGACAGCTTTACTTCTTTTTTACGATTTGGATTCCTTTTATTTCTTTTTCTTCTCTGATTTCTGTGGCTAGAACTTCCAAAACTATGTTGAATAAGAGTGGTGAGAGTGGGCAACCTTGTATTGTTCTTGATCTTAGTGGAAATAGTTTCAGTTTTTCACCATTGAGAATGATGCTGGCTGTGGGTTTGTCATATATGGCCTTTATTATGTTTAGAAAAGTTCCCTCTATGCCTACTTTCTGCAGGGTTTTTATCATAAATTGGTGTTGAATTTTGTCAAAAGCTTTTTCTGCATCTATTGAGATGATCATATGGTTTTTCTCCTTCAGTTTGTTGATATGGTGTATCACGTTGATTGATTTGCGTATATTGAAGAATCCTTGCATTCCTGGAATAAACCCCACTTGATCATGGTGTATGATCCTTTTAATGTGCTGTTGGATTCTGTTTGCTAGTATTTTGTTGAGGACTTTTGCATCTATGTTCATCAGTGATATTGCCCTGTAGTTTTCTTTCTCTGTGACGTCTTTGTCTGGTTTTGGTATCAGTGTTATGGTGACATCATAGAATGAGTTTGGGAGTGTTCCTCCCTCTGCTATTTTTTGGAAGTGTTTGAGAAGGATAGGTGTTAACTCTTCACTAAATGTTTGATAGAATTCGCCTGTGAATCCATCTGGTCCTGGGCTTTTGTTTGTTGGTAGATATTTGATCCCAGTTTCAATTTCAGTGCTTTTGATAGGTCTGTTCATATTTTCTATTTCTTCCTGGTTCAGTCTCGGCAGGTTGTGCATTTCTAAGAATTTGTCCATTTCTTCCAGGTTTTCCATTTTATTGGCATAGAGTTGCTTGTAGTAATCTCTAATAATCTTTTGTATTTCTGCAGAGTCAGTTGTTACATCTGCTTTTTCATTTCTAATTCTATTGATTTGAGTCTTCTTTTTTTTCTTGATGAGTCTGGCTAATGGTTTATCAATTTTATTTATCTTCTCAAAATACCAGCTTTTAGTTTTATTGATCTTTGTTTTCATTTCCTTCATTTCTTTTTCATTCATTTCTGAGCTGATCTTTATGATTTCTTTCCTTCTGCTAAATTTGTTTTTTTGTTGTTGTTCTAATTTCTCTAATTGCGTTAGGTGCAAAGTTAGGTTGTTTATTCGAGGTGTTTCGTGTTTTTTAAGGTGGGATTGTATTGCTATAAACTTCCGTCTTAAGACTGATTTTGATGCATCCCATAGGTTTTGGGTCGCTGTGTCTCCATTGTCATTTGTTTCTAAGTATTTTTTGATTTCCTCTTTGATTTCTTCTGTGATCACTTCGTTATTAAGTGGTGTATTGTTTAGCTTCCACGTGTTTGTATTTTTTACAGATCTTTTCCTATAATTGATATCTAGTCTCACAGCATTGTGGTCAGAAAAGATACTTGATACGATTTCAATTATTTTTAATTTACCAAGGTTAGATTTGTGACCCATGATATGATCTATCCTGGAGAATGTTCCATGGGCACTTGAGAGAAATGTGTATTCTGTTGTTTTTAGGGGAATGTCCTATAAATATCAATTAAGTCCACCTTGTGTAATGTATCATTTAAAGCTTGTGTTTCCTTATTTATTTTCCTTTTGGATGATCTGTCCATTGGTGAAAGTGGGGTGTTAAAGTCCCCTACTATGATTGTGTTACTGTCGATTTCCCCTTTTATGGCTGTTAGTATTTGCCTTATGTATGGAGGTGCTCCTATGTTGGGTGCATAAATATTTACAATTGGTATATCTTCTTCATGGATCGATCCCTTGATCATTATGTAGTGTCCTTCTTTGTTTCTTGTAATAGTTTTTATTTTAAAGTCTATTTTGTCTGATATGAGAAATGCTACTCCAGCTTTCTTCTGATTTCCATTTGCATGGAATATCTTTTTCCATCCCCTCACTTTCAGTCTGTATGTGTCCCTATGTCTGAAGTGGGTCTCTTGTAGACAGCATATATATGGGTCTTGTTTTTGTATCCATTCAGGCAGTCTGTGTCTTTCGGTGGAAAATTTTACTCCATTTACATTTAAGGTAGTTATCAATATGTATGTTCCTATTACCATTTACTTAATTGTTTCGGGTTTGTTCTTGTAGGTCTTTTCCTTCCCTTGTGTTTCTTGCCTAGAGAAGTTCCTTTAGCATTTGCGGTAAAGCTGGTTTGGTAGTGCTGAGCTCTCTCAGCTTTTGCTTGTCTGTAAAGGTTTTAATTTCTCCATTGAATCTGAATGAGAACCTTGCTGGGTAGATTAATCATGGTTGCAGGTTTTTCTCCTTCATCACTTTAAATATGTCCTTCCACTCCCTTTGGCTTGCAGAGTTTCTGCTGAAAGATCAGATGTTAACCTTATGGGGATTCCCTCATGTGTTATTTGTTGTTTTCCTTTGCTGCTTTTAATATGTTTTCTTTGTATTTAAATTTTGATAGTTTGATTAATATGTGTCTTGGTGTGTTTCTCCTTGGATTTATCCTGTATGGGTTTCTCTGTGCTTCCTGGACTTGATTGACTATTTCCTTTCCCATATTAGGGAAGTTTTCAACTATAATCTCTTCAAATATTTTCTCAGTCCCTTTCTTTTTATCTTCTTCTTCTGGTACCCCTATAATTCGAATGTTGGTGTGTTTAATGTTGTCCCAGAGGTCTCTGAGACTTTCTCAGTTCTTTTCATTCTTTTTTCTTTATTCTGCTCTGCAGTAGTTTCTTCCACTATTTTATCTTCCTGGACACTTATCCATTCTTCTGCCTCAGTTATTCAGCTATTGATCCCATCTAGAGTATTTTTCATTTCATTTATTGTGTTGCTTATTGTTGCTTGCTTCCTCTTTATTTTTTTCTAGGTCCTTGTTAACTGTTTCTTGCAATTTGTCTATTCTATTTCCAAGATTTTGAATCATCTTTACTATCATTATTCTGAATTCTTTTTCAGGTAGACTGCCTTTTTCCTCTTCATTTTTTTGGTCTGGTGGGTTTTTACCTTGCTCCTTCATCTGCTGTGTGTTTTTCTGTCTTTCCATTTTGCTTACTGTGTTTGGGGTCTCCTTTTTGCAGGCTGCAGGTTCGTAGTTCCCGTTGTTTTTGGTGACTGTCCCCAGTGGCTAAGGTTGGTTCAGTGGTTTGAGTAGTTTTCCTGGTTGGGTGGACTAGTGCCTATGTTCTGGTGGATGAGGTTGGATCTTGTCTTTCTGGTGGGCAGGTCCACATCTGGTGGTGTGTTTTTGGATGTTGGTAGCCTTATTATGATCTTAGGCAACCACTCTGCTAATGGATGGGGCTGTGTTCCAGTCTTGCTAGTTGTTTGGCATAGGGTGTCCTGCACTGTAGCTTGCAGGTCGTTGAGTGAAGCTGTGTCTTGGTGCTGAGATGGAGATCTCTGGGAGATTTTCACCATTTGATATTACGTGGAGCTGGGAGGTCTCTTGTGTACCAGTTTCCTGAAGTTTGTTCTCCCACCTCAGAGACACATCCCTGACACCTGTCTAGAGTGCCAGGAGCCTTTAATTCACACGGCTAAATGACAGAGGTAAAATACAGGCCAGCCTTTCTCCACACAGGGTTTTCCCTGAAGGGACTCAGGAAGCAAGATGGTCCTCCTTCACTCTGGACCGTTCTCTGAACCATCCTCATGAGGCCTCGAGGTTTCTGGTTGACTTTTCTTGCCCAAAGAATACAGAAGCCCAACAGCATATTTCCAGGCTGTAATTGTGAACCAAAGTTCTGATTCTGCCCAGTACCATTCAGTCTCTCTCCCTACTATTATTAATTTTTCTGGGCTTCAGTTTTCCTGATCAAAAACTAGGTTCTAATCTCCTAATTCGTTGGGGCATGCTTGGGGAGCAAGTGCCTTAGCGTTTCTGGTGCTGTTACGAAAAGCGAATGTACTTCCAGACTGAAGTTCTTGGGTGGGCAGCCCACACCCCAAATTTGGGCGTGCACCCCTGATACAAGGGTGCCGATGTACAGACAGCAAATCCACCCGGTTCAACCCTGCCTGCCCTGTCTATAATATTTCTAATATTTTTACCTTTTTCTCACATCCTCTTCAACTCAACTCACTTCAATTCAGACCCTAAATACCCTGTCACACATTTCTTGAATTTTTCCAGCTTCATCTCCTCATTTTGCACCACTGCTGTCACACACGCCCCAGACGTGCCATAAATAACTACTTCTCTCTCCTTTCAACATTTTACTCATGTGCTCACATTTCCATACATGTTTGCTCCTTTCTACTAAATCTTGGGTTTCAGTTACTGACTTAACCAGAGGTTCACAATCTCCTGGGCTGAGCCTTGTCATTTCCTCAGTAATCAATGTCTCCTCATTTCTGTTGCTTTTGTCTACTCATTAGGTTCTTTCCCCTTCCTTTTCTGTTTTGTATGCTTTTTTTGTTTCCTTTATTTTTTAACATCTTTATTGGAGTATAATTGCTTTACAATGGTGTGTTAGTTTCTGCTGTATAACAAAGTGAATCACTATACATATAAATATATCCCCATATTTCCTCCCTCTTCTGTCTCCCTCCCAGCCTCCCTATCCTACCCCTCTAGGTGGTCACAAAGCACCAAGCTGATCTCCCTGTGCTATGCGGCTGCTTCCCACTAACTATCTATTTTACATTTGGTAGTGTATATATGTCCATGCCATTCTCTCACTTCTTTTCAGCTTACCCTTCCACCTCCCCGTGTCCTCAAGTCCATTCTCTACATGTGTGTCTTTATTCCTGTCCTGCCCCCTTTCTTCTGTTAAATTCATTATCCCCTGTTTACCTCCTGAGAATTAACTGCCTTTTTGGTGTTGAGCTACCTCTAATCTTACTTCAGTATTCCTGTTCTCTATTTTTCCCTGTACATAGACCTCCTTCTTTCAGCCACCATCACCCACATATACAAACTCATGTGCACACATGCATCCAATCATACACCTGAGCATTTCTTTACCCTTTATGCCACCAATTCTGTATTGAAGCAGAATTGCCTCTGAAGCAGAACAGGCACAGGGTGGCAGAGCCAGGACACAATGTAAGAGCTCCTTGAAGAATCTGCAGCCTTCCATCATCTGGGGACTGAGAGGGTCCATGGGGTAATGTGACATTCTGGGCCTTCAAGGAAGCCAGTCTTTATGATGACATTGAAGTGACAAAGAGTATGAAAAATATGCTGCAATTTCTATTTCAAGCATTTTGCTTGTGACAGATCTTTTCTTCTTATTCTTTAGATGGTTAAATGTCTGTGCTTTCATGAATTATCTTGCCTAGAACATCCATCAGAGGGCACCATGCAAAAGAATATAAATGAGGACAGAGGGTGTGATAGTTTACTTGAGATCTCATTCTTCCTTAATGAGATTGTTCTTTCTTAGCTAAAGAGGGCTTTTTGCCTAGTATCTGCTTATAGATTAGTTATAGTTTCACATCTGTTTATAAATCTTGGTAATAAGCCATGGTCACTGTGAACTGTGAACTGATTTCAGCTTACTTTACACAAAGGACAGCTTTACTCATGGTCATAAACTTTACTGCAAATATGGGGTCTTTGGTGACCTAATAGACTTGAGCAGAGATTGAATAGCCCAACATAACCTGTCCCTCCAACTGAAAGAATCTGTTACATGTCCAATTTCTGTTATAGAAAAAAAATTGTAAAATTAAAGAGAGCACTTCTGTGATTTGGTTTAGAGGTAGAGTCGAGATGGGGTGCATAATGGGAAAAGCACAGGACTCAGAGTCAGGGGACCAGAGTTTCCTTCTTGACTCAAACATTTGTATGACCTTGGGCAAATCAGTTGACCTCAGTCTGCCATAGTTTTTTCATTAGTAAAATGGGATGATAATACCTACCTACCTCACAAGGCTGTTGTGAAGCCTTTGGAAGCGTTATAGCATCATAACATCTTCGCAAATGCAAGGCATTATTATCATTGTTAATAGTTTCATTCCCTTGTTATTTATCTAAGATTATTACTATATTACTACTTGGTTACGACTATTATTATTGTTAATGTTATTACTAATGTTGCTATGTCCCCCTCCAAATGTTGACCTTTCTTTCAAGCTTAGCAGGCAGTAAAGGTATTTAAGAGCAGACTGCTTTGGGCTAAGTCATCACGCTGGTTAAAAGTAAAGTCAAGTGACTTCCCTGGTGGCACAGTGGTTAAGAATCCACCTGCCAATGTAGGGGACACAGGTTCGAGCTCTGGTCTGGGAAGATCCCACATGCCACGGAGCAACTAAGTCCATGTGCCACAACTACTGAGCCTGAGCTCTAGAGCCCATGAGCCACAACTACTGAGCCCATGTGTCACAACTACTGACACCTGCATGCCTCCAGTCCATGCTCCACAACAAGAGAAGCCACCACAATGAGAAGCCCGCACACCAAAACGAAGAGTAGCCCCTGCTTAGTGCAAGTAGAGAAAGCCCTCACACAGCCAGAAAAACATAAATAAATAAATAAATGTGTTTAAAAAAGTGAAGTCAACATAGTAGATTTCTCTCTTTCCCATACCCTTATCCCCAGGAGTTGGGTAATAATAATATAATTTTCCCTATTATAAAAATAATAGAAATGTCAACCCTTAAATAAATGAAAAATAACTACAAACTAGCTCTCCTATTTGGTGTTTAAATAGTGTTATTCTTCTAGTCTGTAGTGAAAACAAGATGTTGATAGAGATGTATTATTGGAGAAAAAGAGAAGCTTCCACTGCCTGCTTGGATGATTGAAGGCAAAACACTTGCAGATCTGGAAAGCCACCTCAGGTGGGGAAACACCACTGAGGAAGAACGAGGAGTTCCAGGGCAGGGTCAGAAAGACTGGCTGAGGGGAAGATCATTAGACAATCAAACAAAAGAAGCACAGGCCATCTAATGCACAATTGTGTGTTTTTGAGTTAACCCCTCAGGTGAATTTTCAAGTACCTTAGCAATTCTATTCTCAAGTAGGTGTCAGGAAATCAAAGGAGGAAACTTGAGAGAGGTTAGGTGGTGACAATTACAGCATAAGTACAGGAATAGTATAGGATCCTCATTTTGAACTCTCACCTCCTTTCCAAGAATTGTACTTATCTATGATTCAATTAAATTATCTATAACTATATCATATATTCATATTAATTTATATTTTAGATGTATAGTAAAATACTAAATGTGGTCTTAACAATATTCATGTACAGTACTCTTCTCAAGTGTGCTTAAAGTATATTATGATGTTACATTTAACTATTTCTCTGTCAAAATAGCCCACAAAAACAAAACAAAAATAAAATAAAATGTTTCATAATTCTCCTGAAACCTTATTTATGTATGACTGTTTATATGAAACACTGAGAAGCTCCCAAAGAATGATCTCCAACGGTAGGCTTTCAGATGGTGTGTTACCCTTGCATCCCAAGGAAGCTGTACCTGCTGGACAGCCCTCACCTGGACACAGAGACTGCCTCTGAACCACTGTTCTGTTCTTCCTGACAACCAGCAAATATGAACTATGACGTCTGGAGTTCCAAACCTAAACCTTACTCTAGGGCCCTCCCCAGAGGCTCTACTCAGAAAGGAAATGATGAAGAGATTGAAATAGACTTACTCTGATTATTCTGTGTCAGTTTCTTTTTGTGCTTAAGTATATCTTAAATTAGGGTAACTTTTCAGGTGCTTCAAACGATATCCTTTTGTGAATTCTCTGAGACTATGTACCTGTTTGTCCAAAAATTAATAAAACTTAATGAAGAACCCCTTTTAAACTAAAACTGATAAAAATATTTCTTCCATCAATACAGAACCCTTGTACTACTCGAGGCTCCAAAACAGTCACTCCGTAGCCACTAGCATTTGTTACCACCTGACAAGGGATGTATGGATTTTAGAAGGGCAAGCCTGTGTATGAGACTTGATTACCCAGAGCCTCTGACTGGCATGCTCAGATCTTTGCTGCTTGAAAAATACCTTGCGGTGACTAAAAAGTGCTTCAGCGTCTAGGGGGATCCCCTAAGTATCAGGCTTAACAGAGTGTGCCTGGGGAAGCAAACCTCCCAGGAGGGGAGAGAAAGGGAGTAGAAGGTGCCTGGGAGAAGAAATTGAGCAAAGGGAAATGGCACGGAAGTCATGGACAGCTGATGTACTTATGGACATTTCTAGGAATAAGACTTTCACTCCTGGCCTGGGGGAGAGATCATACTGTAGGGGAAATAAGAGGAAAATTGATTAGTATTAAATATGGTTAGAAAGAAAGGGCAACCTATAATCCACGGAACAAAAGCTGGTCAAAATACAGGGGTGGAAAAGACTACCTTGTGGTCTCTCAAAACCTGAGACCACCTATATAACTCCATACAAAAACTCCATTTACACAGGGGTATTCAGCACATTTAACTAATCAGTAAGTCTGGTCACTAACCAATCAGGGCAGTCATCATGGGCTATGAGTGCTGGATCAGAGTCCTAATTCCCTCTGCAATGCCTGGTATAAACATCTCAGCTGCAGTATTATAAGAAGATGAGGTAATTTAGGGGCTGAGGCTGGGTTTGGGAAACCCAGGGATATCAGGGCAGATTATATTTACTAAACCAGTAAAGAAGTATTTTAGTATTTTAATAACTAGTATTGTCAGACCAGCACATACCAACTGACAATCATATTTGCCCACACAGATGGGCAATACTCCCCCAACTAGAGCAATATCTCTTTGAGAGAGTCTCCATGTGGCAGTAGTAGTGTTATGCCTCCGATATTTAGTTTTGCCACAAAAAAAATGTGCTTTTTTTTTCAATTGTTAGTCTCAGCCAAATCACAGCTATTGGTATGAGCATGGACAGAGTAAAGGGAAATAACATGGATATATCAAGTCTACATGTAACCTATTATGACTGTCTCATAATTTTAAAGCTTTTTATTATAGACATTTTTTAAACACACAAAGATAGAGAGAATAATATGCTTCACCCCGAAATTCCCTCACACAGAATAAATAGTTAACAATTTTCCAATTTTGTTTCACTTATCCCTCTCCTATGTTTTTCTTTTTGGATGGAGTAGGTTTAAAGGAAATCACAGACATAACATCATTTCATACATAAACACTTCGGTATGAATTTTAACTGAGAATTTCTCTATTATATTATCCTGTAAATTTTTATAATATTCACTTTATCAAGAGGAAAGAACATGGGACTATCCTGCACACACATATGGGGTACTTTAGATTATATACTTGAAGAAACCAAGTTCCTTAGTTCAGTAAAGCCACCAAAGTCTCAACAACTGGTTCTTGGCAGACATAGAACCAGATTCAGATTCCCCAACTGATGATCCAGAAATTTTTAATGACATCTAACAGGGATAATGCCCCTTGACATAGATGATGCAAAGAGAAACAGCCCACAGGAGACTGATGTCCATCCAACAGAGATCCCATACCACAGAGATGCTCTCAATAAATAGATCAATAGGGCTTCCCTGGTGGCGCAGTGGTTGAGAATCCGCCTGCCGATGCAGGGGATACGGGTTCGTGCCCTGGTCCGGGAAGATCCCACATGCCGCGGAGCAGCTGGGCCCGTGAGCCATGGCCGCTGAGCCTGCGCATCCGGAGCCTGTGCCCCGCAACGGGAGAGGCCACAACAGTGAGAGGCCCGCATACCACAAAAAAAAAAAATAAATAAAAAAAAATAAATAGATCAATAAAATCATGTGTTGTCCATGCTATAAGGAACTTAGAGATCATCAAGTTAATCTCCTGCCTCATTTTACACTGAAGGTATTTGAAATCCAAACAAGCTAAGGGCTTACCCAATAAAAGACAGCCAGGTAATAGCAGATCAGTGAGGATGGTGGATATTCTAACTTCATGTTACCTGGCAGTAATGACCATTTTTATCCCTTTAAGACAAGTTCCCATAAAAATTGTAATGTCCCCCTAACTGAGAACCCAAATAATGTATAATGTATTGGCAAAGAAAGCTCCCTGTCACCCTTAATCTCCCCTCCAGTTTCAAATGAAGACATTTTTTATCCTCCAGTGTAAAAGTTAATCCCTCTATCTGTTTTCTGAATTCATTTTACTTTTCTGGAACCTGGCTTCATTTATTGTTTTAATCTTCTATGTTTTCAACTTTTCCTTCTCTATAGACTTCTTCTCTCTCAAATTTAAACATGTTCTAGGCTTTCCTATTTTAATAATAAATATATAAAACAACAATAAAATGATCTTGACTCTCTTCTATGCTGTTTTTCTTTTCCTTTCCAAACATAAGATCTATGAAATAGTAACCTGTACTCACTGTCTTTATATCAATACCTCTTCAACCCACTACAATATGGATTCCTCCTCCATTTTTGCCCTAATAATTGTTACCATTGACCTTCTACTTGGTAAATCAAGTGGGCTTTTTCAATTTTCACTTAATTTGAACTTTCTTCATATTTAACTGTTAATCACATTCTTTTTAAACACTAATTTTTCTAGGTTTCTAAGAAACTGTTTACTCCTGGTTCTCTTTATATTCTTTGGTACATTGCTTCTCAGTTATTTTTTAACCCTCTTGTTTTCTCATACCACAGCCCATCCCTAGGTGATCACATACATGCTCAGGACTAAATTATTGGCCTATATCCTAATGTCCTCCAAATCTATATCTCTGGGGTTCCAAAGCTATATAGTCAGTTGCTTCCTGGATATATCCTACATGGATCTCCAAATTAACCTCCAAGTAAACATGCCCAAAATTAAATTTATTACATTTCCCATAATTTCTGGTAAATTGCACTTTCACTCAGTTGTTCAAGATAGAAAACTGAAAGCCATATTTGACTCCTCTTGCTCTCTCATTCTCTATAGAACACAGTCTTGTGAATTCTACTTCCTTGACAATTGTTTTAACCCATCCTCTCCTCTCAATTTCCACCCCTCTAGGTTTGGCCTGTGCTGTCCAATATGGTAACCAGTAGCTGTATATGTGTCTATTCAAATTTAAATTAAAATGAAGTAAATTTTTTAATTTTGTTTCTCAGATACAGTAGTCATATTCCAAGTGTTAAATAATACACATGTTGCTAGAGGCTACCATTGTAGATGACAGATATACAACATCTCCATCACTGCAGAAAGTTCCATTGGACAGTGATGATCCCATCATCTCTTACCTAGAAATTTTCAGTAGTCTCCTAAACCAGTTTTCTTGATTCCAGTCTTCCCTATCCCCACTCTCCCACTCTGCCATCAGAGCCAACACTATAAAATACAAATCTGACCACATTAATATCCTGCTCAAAACTCTTTATTAATCCCTCTTCTCATGGGCTACAAAATAAATTTTGAATGTGTGTATATGGTATACAATGCCCTCTCTCATCTGGCTTCTTTGGGAATCTTTACCTCATGGCCTGCCCCTACTTGACCATCTGATGGCCTTCTCATTAAACTATTTTCAGTGGTGTGCTATCCGCTTCAATGTCTGTGCAACTTTTCTCAGACTTCTTCATCTGCTGGATACCTTTCTGTTTCAAATGTCTGTTGAAATGCTTTGCCTGTTCCTGGAAAACAGCTACCCATCTTTCATGAGACATCTCAAGAAACAACTCCTCTATTAAAAACTTTCTGAATCCCCCAAGTAAAACTGATAACTCTCTTCTTTTACTTCATTTTAATTATATATATCTCGGTCACTAGCAAGAATCATTATTATTTATTTTTCTGATTCCCTCTTTATTAGACTAGAGAACCCTTGAGGGCAGAGACCATGTATTACTATATTACATTTTTTTTTGTCTCTAGTATAGTGCCTGGTACAGAATAGACACTGGTAATTTTTGGTTGAGTGAATGAATAAATGAATGAATGATTGGACTCAAAGATAAATTTAGAGAATATTAGAACTGATGTGACTCTAGAAACTATCATGTCTAACAAATTCACTTTACAGAGAAAGGAGGCTCTGATTCAGAAATGGGAAGAAATTTTTCCAAGTTTATATAATCAATTAATTAGCATAGTTCAATTGTGCTTTCTTTTAGCCACACATTGCCATCATGAGACCTCTTTTTCAAGGCCCCTGGGAAATCATAATATCCTCACAGACACATTCTCTCCATGGAACAGTTTTAATGTTCTCCTGTCATAGGTTCTAATATGTTCATCCTCCTCATTTTTCAGATGAGTAAAATGAGGCCTAATGGTATAAATTATATTATTGGTGGCATAAGGCATGGACCAAGGTCTTCTGTGTCATGTGTCTTATTGCTATTTCCTTGATATAAACTGCCCACATATGTTGGTAATCGTCCCTTTTACCTAAGTCCTAAAATCTCCACATACTTGGAAACATTTTCTAGAACAATGTCCTTACAATCTGGCCTTAATTATTTTTTATTGAGATATAATTCACATTCCATGAAATTCTCCATGTTAAAGTGTACAATTCAGTGGTTTTAAGTATATTTGCAAAGTTATGCAATCATCACCACCATCTAATCCCATTATATTTAAAAAAATATTAATTAATTAATTAAATTTGGTTGTGCCAGTTCTTAGTTGCGGCATGCAGGGTATTTAGTTGCGGCATGCTGACTTTGTAATTGCGGCATTCAGACTTCGTAGTTGTGGCATGCAAACTCTTAGTTGTAACATGCACACAGGATCTAGTTCCCCTACCAGGGATCAAACCCTGACCCCCTGCATTGGGAGCGTGGAGTCTTACCCACTGGACCACCAGGGGAGTCCCTAATCCCAGAATATTTTCATCACCACAAAGAAAACGTGGAACCAGTTAACAGTCACTCCCTATTTCCCACTCCCCTCAGCCTCTGGCAACCATAAATATACTTTCTATTTCTATGGAATTGCCTATTCAGCAATCTTACAATATGTAGCATTTTGTGTCTTTTTTCCCTTACCATAAACTTTTCAAGATTAATCCATGTTGTAATATGTATCAGTACTTGATTCTTTTTGTAGCTGAATATTATTCCATTACATTGATATACATTTCATTTATCCACTCATTCGTTGATGGATATTTGAGTTGTTTCCACCTTTTGACCTCTCTTGAATAATGCTACTGTGAACATTCATGTACAAGATTTTATGTGAACATATATGTTTTTATTTCTCTTGAGTATATACCTTGAGCATATTGCTCAGTCATTGACAGTAGAGCAGGTAACTCTTAACTTTTTGAGGAACTACCAAAATACTTTCCACAACAGCTGCACCATTTTACATTCTTACTAGCAGTGTGTGAGAGTTCCAATCTCTCAACACTATTTTTTCTTTTTTAAAAAAGTTATGTACATTCTAGTGGATATGAAATGGTATCTCATAGTGGTTTTGATTTGCATTTCTTTAGTGACTAATGAATTTGAGAATCTTTTCATGTGATTATTGGCCATTTGCATAACTTCATTGGAGAAATGTCTATTGAAATGCTTTGCCTAGTTTAAAAATTAGGTTATTTGTTCTTTTTTTTGTTGTGTTGTGACAGTTCTTTATACATTCTGGATACTAGACCCTAATCAGATATATGATTTGCAAAATTTTTTCCCGTTCTGTGGGCTGTCTTTTTACTTTCCTGATAGTTTTTTTTTTTTATTTTAGAAAATTACATGCATAAAATAAAATTATCAGTTTAACCATTTTAAAGTGAATAAGCCAGTGGCATTTAATGCATTTACAGTGTTGTGCAACCATCACCACTATCTAGTTCCAGAAACTTTCATCATCACAAAAGGAAATCCCATATTCATTAAGCTGTCACTCCCCATTCTCTTATTCCTCCAGTGTTGGTAAGCACTCATCTACTTTCTGGCTTAAGGGATTCACCTATTCTGGATATTTAATATAAATGGAATCATATAATATATGGCATTTTATGTTGGGCTTCTTTTAATTAGCATAATGTTTTCAAGGTTTTTCCATGTTGTAGCATTCTTTTTTTTTAACGCATTTTAATTTTTTATATTTGGCTGCACCATGCAGCATGTGCGAACTTTGTTCCCTGACCAGGGATCAAACCTGTGACCCCTGCAGTGGAAGCATGGAGTCTTAACCACTGGACCGCTGGGGAAGTCCGTAGCATTCTTTTTATGGCTGAATCATATTCTATTATACAGATATACCACATATTTTAATCTACTCCTCAGTTAATGGATATTCAGATTGCTTCCATCTTTTGTTTACTGTGCTGCTATGAACATCTGTCTACAAGTTATTGTTTCAACACTTGTTTTCAGTTCTTAAGTGTACATACATAGGAATAGAATTACAAGGTCATGTGGTAATTTTATGTTTAATCTGTTGAGGAACCACCTGTATTAGTTTGATAGGGCTGCTGTATAAAAGAAGCACACGGACCGGGTGGCTTAAATAACAGAAATTTATTGTTTTACAGTTCTGGAGTCTAGAAGTTACACATAAAAAATGTTGGCATGGTTGGTTCCTTCTCAAGGCTCTGAGAGAGAATCTGTTACATGCCTCTTTCCTAGCTTCTGGTGGTTTGCTGGCAACCTTTGGCATTCCTTGACTTGTAGATGCATCACTTTGATCTCTGCCTTCATATTTGCATGGCTTACTCATATCTCTGTCTTTTCACATATGGTATTCTTTTTATAAGGATGCAGGTCAGATTGAATTAGAGCCTACCCTTCTCCAGCATATCCTTATCCTAGTTTAACTAATTACATCTGCAATGACTCTATTTCCAAATAAGGTCACATTCTGAGATGCTGAAGGTTAGGACTTCAACATATCTATGTTGAGGGAGACATACAACTCATAACACCACAAACTGTTTTTAGCAGTAGATGCACTATTTTACGTTTACATGAGCAGTGTATGAGAGTTCCAATTTCCCCACATCGTCACCAACAATTGATTTTCCCTGTTTTTTATTATACCCACTGCACTGGACATGAAGTGGTATCTAATTGTGGTTTTGATTTACATTTACCTAATGGAAAGTGAAGTTAAGCATCTTTTCATGGGTTTTCATTACTGTGGCTTTGAAGTAAGTTTTAAAATCAGAAGTTTGAATCCTCCAACTTTTTTCAGTGTTTTCAAGATTGTTTTGTCTATTTATGGTTCCTTGCAATTCCATATGAATTTTAGGACTGACTTTTCCATTTCTATAAAGAAGGTCATTGGAAATTTGATAGGGGTTGCATTTCATCTTTAAATCATTTTGAAGATGTTGTCTTTCAGTCTCTGAACCTGGGACGTGTTTCCATTTATTTATGTCTTCTTTAATTTCTTTCAGTAGTATTTTGTAGTTTGAAGTGTACAAGTCTTTTACCTTCTTTTTAACATTAAAAAAGTATATTTATATACTTAATTACTTATTTAACTGTGCCAGGTCTTAGTTGCGGCACGTGGGATCTTTTAGTTGCAGCACACAGAATCTTTAGTTGTGGCATGCAAACTGTTAGTTGTGGCATGTGGGATCTAGTTCCCTGACCAAGGATTGAACGCAGGCCCCCTGCATTGGGAGCTCGGAGCCTTAGCCACGGGACCACCAGGAAAGTCCCCTTTTACCTTCTTGATTAAATTTATTCCTAGGTACTTTAGATGGTATTGTAAACAGAATTGTTTTCCTAATTTCTTTTTCAGATTGTTCATTGTTATTTTATAGAAACAAAACATTTTAGTGTATTGATCTTATAATCTGCAACTTCAGTGAATTTGTTCATTAGCTCTAGTAACTTTTTTGTACATCATTTTGGATTTTCTATGTAGAATTATCTTATCTGCAAATAGACCATTTTCCTTCTTCATTTCCAATTTGGGGACTTTTATTTATTTATTTATTTTTTCTTGCCTAATTTCTCTGGCCAGAACTTCCAATAGATGGCTAAATAGAAGTGGTAAAAATGAACATCTTTGTCTTGTTTGTGATTTTAGGAAGAGAGATTTTCAGTCTTTCACTGCTAAGAATGATGTTAGCAGTAGATTTTTCATAAATGCTCTTTATCATGTTGAAGAAGTTGCTTTCTAATCCTAGTTTTCTGAATGTTTTTTTTCTTAAATCCTGAAAAGACTGGATTTTTTCAAATGCTTTTTCTACATTGATTGTGAAAATCATGTATTTTTCTCTTTTCATTCATTATATTAATGTGGTGTATTACATTGATTGATATTCTTATGTTGAATTACCCTTGCATTCCTGGGATAAATCCCATTTGATTATAGTGTATAATATCATTTAATATGCTGTTGGATTTTGTTGAGAATTTTTGCTTTTAGCTTTCTCTTGAATCAGCATTAAGCTGAGCATGACTTGATGTTGATGCTGATCCTGCATCCACACTGAGAAGTTTCTCCATATTCCCCATCACTTTTCCATGCTTCTTCGATATTATTGTTGACATCATCGGCACAGCAGACCTCACATATTCCAATGATCTTGTCTTTGTTCTTTAGAATCATGCTGATGGTTGAATGATTCATGTTATAAGAACAAGCAATGTCTACCATCTTTTCACCTCGCTCCACTCTCCCATTTATTTTCACTTTTTTTCACACCATCATCCCTTGGTACTTTAGCAGTACCAGCTACATCACCACTGCTTTTATGCTTGCTTCTGGACATCCTAGGCTTGAAATAAAGATACTGTACTCTATATAGTACTGTACATTAAAGTACACAAAAGCACAACCACTTGCAGAGGATGCATGCACGTGACAATGAACTCCAGACACGTGAACTAACATGTGGTTGGACATGTGAACACACGTTCACATCTTTGAAAGTTTGCGATTTGAAGGTTCGTATGTAGGGGACTTACTGTATTTGGCCAAATATCCGTGCACCCCATAACTCAATTATGTTGAGACATAAAATTAATGATCACATCTTAAAAATTCAATACTTTAAATTATTTCCTTTATATAAATTTTACCACACATCTGATAGTGTTATATTTGCTTCTACTATTAAATATGATTTAAAAATTCATGAGAAGTAGGATACTTTATTTTATTTACCTGTATTTTTTTATTTACCTGTATTTTTAATCACTTTGAAATTCCTCTCTTTCTGAATTTTCAGGTCTTCTTAATTTTTTTTCCTTTTAGAGAAATTTCATTACTGACTTCTTAAGGGTAGATTTACAAGCAACAGATTCCCTTAGTTTTTCTTCATATGAGTATGTCTTTCACTTCAAATAAAATTTGAAATTCACAGGTTATTTTTTTCAAAACTTGAAAAGTGTGTCACTGTATTTTTGGTGTTTATGATTTCAGTTGAGAATTCGGCTGTTATTCTAATTGGTATTCCAGAATAAGAAAAGTGTCTATGACTACTTTCAACATTTTTTTTTTCAGAAGGCAATTATGATATGCTGAGGGGTAGATTTGCTTGCTTTTATTTTTCTGGGGACTTAGCTTCCTGAGTCTGTACGTTTATGTCATTCAATGAATTTGGGATGATTTCAGTCACTATTTCTTCAAATACTTTTTCAATTCCTCTCACTCTCTCATCTTCTTGGATATTAGCTCTTTTGTTATTGTCTCAATGTTTTCTGAGTTTCTATTTATTTTTAAAATCTGTTCCTCTTGATCAGGCTGGGTAAATATTGTTAGTCTATCCAAAAGTGAACTGATTCCTTCCTTTGTCATCACGACTCTGCTGATTAGTCCATCCAGCAAGTATTATATTTCTGTTAATGTACTTTTCTAAAATTTCAATTTGCTCACATTTTATAACATATTTATTTGCTAAAATTTTGCTAAGATTTTCTCATTTCTCTATTATAAGAAAATACATAAATTTTTGTTGAAGTTAGATAATTCAATATCTGATTCATCTCTACATTTGCATCTGTTGATTATCTTTTTAAATTTGTATTGGGATTTTCCTAGTTCTTGGAATAAAGATTATTTTTCAATTTTATTATTGACATTTTGGATATTATATTATGAAACTTTGAATCATATTTAATTTTAATTACAGCTGACAGTAATCGTGTTGGGATATAGTCTGAGGTTTAGATCATTCTGTATGTTTAGGTTCCTGCTGGCCTAACTCCTCTCTAGCAAAAGCAAAGCATCAACTCACACTACCTCTTTCTTTGCACATGAGTGAGTTGAAAGTTCAGATCCACTATCAGTTCCCCAACATCTTCCTGGGGAAAGGAGAGCACAGTCTTCTAAATCCTCATGGCTTCCAAGTTGGTGTGTAATATTACACCATCACTGGACCTTGCTAACACCATGGGAAGGAGAAGCCAAGGGCTTACTTGTACTGCTTTCTCTTTTTTTCTTATAATTTTTTTTTAAAAAATTATTTTATATTGGAGTATAGTTGATTAACAATGTGTTATTTTCAAGTGTACAGCAAAGTGATTCAGTTATACATATACATGTATCTATTCTTTTTCAATTTTTTCCCATTTAGGTTATTACAGAATATTGAGCAGAGTTCCCTGTGCTATACAGTAGGTCTTTGTTGATTATCTATTTTAAGTATAGCAGTGTGTACATGTCGCTCCCCAACTCCCAGTCTACCCCTCCCACCCTCCCTTCCCCACTGGTAATCATAAGTTCGTTCTCTAAGTCTGTGAGTCTGTTTCTGTTGTGTAAATAAGTTCATTTGTATCATTTTTAAACATTCCACATATAAGCAATATTATATATTTGTCTTTCTCTGTCTGATTTACTTCACTTAGTATCATAATCTCCAGGTCCATCCATGTTGTTGCAAATGACATTATTTCATTCTTTTTAATGACTGAGTAATATTCCATTGTATATATGTACCACATCTTCTTTATCCATTCCTCTGTTGATGGACATTTAGGTTGCTTTCATGTCTTGGGTATTGTAAACAGTGCTGCAATGAACACTGGGGTACATGTAACCTTTCAAATCATGTTTTTCTTCAGATATATGCCCAGGAGTGGGATTGCTGTATCATATGGTAGCTCTATTTTTAGTTTTTTATGGAACCTCCATAATGTTCTCCATAGTAGCTGTACCAATTTACATTCCCACCAACAGTGTAGGAGGGATCCCTTTTCTCCACACCCTTTCCAGCATTTATCGTTTGTAGATTTTTTGATGATGGTCATTCTGGCTGGTGTGAGGTGATAATCTCATTGTAGTTTTGATTTGCATTTTTTTAAAAGTTAACAATGATGAGCATCTTTTCATGTGCCTGTTGACCATCTGTATGTCTTCCTTGGAGAAATGTGTATTTAGGTCTTCTGCCCATTTTGGGATTGGGTTTTTTTCTTTTTATGATATTTAGCCACATGAACTGTTTGTAAATTTGGAGACTAATCAAGCTCTTGTCAGTCCCATCATTTGCAAATATTTTATCCAATTCTGTTGGTTGTCTTTTTGTTTTGTTTATGGTTTCCTTTGCTGTGCAAAAGCTTTTGAGTATAATTAGGTCGCTTTTTTGAATTTTGGTTTTTATTTCCATTACTATGAGAGATGGATCAAAAACATGTTTCTGCAATTTATGTCAGAGAGTGTTCTGCCTAAGATATCCTCTAAGAGATTTATAGTGTCCAATCTTACATTTAGGTCATTACTCCATTTTGAGTTCATTTTTGTGTTTTGGTGTTAGGGAGTGTTCTAATCTCATTTTTTTACATGTAGCTGTCCAGTTTTCCCAGCACCTCTTACTGAAGAGGCTGTCTTTTCTCCATTGTATATTCTGGCCTCCTTTGTCATAGATTAGGTGACCATGTGTGCATGGGCTTATTTCTGGGCTTTCTATTCTGTTACAATTATCTATATTTCTGTTTTTGTGCAAGTACCATACTGTTTTCATGACTGTAGCTTTGTAGTATAGTCTGAAGTCAGAGAGCCTGATTCCCCCAGATCCATTTTTCTTTCTCAATATTGCTTTGACTATTGGGGGTCTTTTATGCCTCCATACAAATTTTAAGATCTTTTTATCCAGTTCTGTGAAAATTGCCATTGGTAATTTGATAGGGATTGCATTGAATTTGTAGATTGCCTTGGGTAGTATAGTCATTTTGACAAGTTTGATATCTTTGAATCCAAGAACATGGTAACTTTCCATCTGTTTATGTCCTCTTTTGTTCTATTCTCTTTTGATTCAATGACTAACTTTAGTGTTGTGCCCAGATTACTTTTTCTTTTTTGTGTGTATCTATTGTAGATTTTTGGTTTGTGGTTACCATGAGGTTTTGATATAGCAGACTATAGATAGACAAGATTGTTTTAAGTTGCTAGTCTTTAAATTTCAAATGCATTTCCAATATCCTGCATTTGTACTCTCCTCTTCTCACAATTGCTGCACACAATATTTGTGTGCAGATGATTTCCTACATTTACTCTATGTTTGCCTTTACTGGTGAACTTTTCCATTCATAATTTTCTTGTTTCTAGAATGACCTTTTCTTTTACACCAATAGAAGTTCTTTTAGCATTTGTTACAATGCTAGACTGGTGGTGCTGTATTCTCTTAGGTTTCATTTTTCTGTAAAGCTTTTGATTTCTCCACTGAATCTGAATAAGATCCATGCTGGGTAGGATATTCTTCACTGTAGTTTCTTTCCTTTCATTACTTTAAATATATCATGCCACTCCTTTCTGGCTTGCAGAGTTTTTGCTGAGAAATCAGCTGATAACCTTATGGGAGTTCCCTTGTGTTATTTGCTGTTTTTCCCTTGTTGTTTTTAATATTTTTCCTTTGTCTCTTATTTTTGTCAATTTGATTACTGTGTGTCTTGGCATGTTCCCCCTTGGGTTTATCATGCCTGGGACTCTGTGCTTCTTGGACTTGGGTGACTGTTTCCTTTCCCATGTTAAGGAAGTTTTCAGCTATTATCTCTTCAAATATTTTCTCAGGTCTTTTTCTCTCTCTGTTCCCCTTCTGGGACCCCTGTAATGCAAATGTTGGTGTGTTTAATATTGTGCCATAGGTCTCTTAGACTGTCCTCATTTATTTTCATTCTTTTTTCTTTATTCTGTTCTGTGGCAGTATTTCCCCCATTCTATCTTCCAGCTCATTTATTTTTCTTCTGCCTCAGTCATTCTGCTATCGATTTCTTCTAGTGTGTTTCTCATTTCAGTTATTGTATTATTCATCTCTGTTTGTTTTTCTTTAGTTCTTCAAGGTCTTTGTTAAACATTCCTTGCATCTTTTCTATCCTTGCCTCCATTCATTTTTTGAGATCCTAGATCATCTTCATTATCATTATTCTGAATTATTTTTCCACTAGGTTGCCTAGCTCCACTTCACTTAGTTGTTTTTCTACAGTTTTATCTTGTTCCTTCATCTTGGACATATTCCTCTGTCAACTCATTTTGTCTAACTTCCTGTGATGGCAGTTTCTGTTCTGCAGGCTGCAGGATTGTAGTTCTTCTTGCTTCTCTTGTCTGCCCTCTCATGGCTGAGGCTATCTAAGAGGCTTGTGCAGGCTTCTTGATGGAAGGGACTGGTTCCTGCCCAGTGGTGGGTGGAGCTGGGTCTTGTCCCTTGGTGGACAGAGCCTTGCTCAAGAAGTCTTTAAGCTGCTTGTCTGCTGTGGGTATGGCTCTGTTTCTGCCCTGTTGGTTGTTTCGCCTGAGGTGTCCCAGCACTGGAACCTACAGTCTGTTGGGTGGGGCTAGTGATAGCCTCTGGGAGGGCTCATGCCAATGAGCACTCCTCAGAACTGCTACTGCCAGTGTCTTTGTCCCCACAGTGAGCCACAGCCACCCCCCATTTCTGCAGCAGACACTCCACTACTAGCAGGTATGTCTGGCCCAGTCCCTTATGGGGTCACTGCTTTTTTCTCTGAGTCCTGGTGTGCACGAGACCCTGTGTGCACTCTCCAGGAGTGGAGTTTGCATTTCCCCCAGTCCTGTGGAATTCCTGTGATCAAACCATACTGGCTTTCAAAGCCAGATTCTCTGAGGGCTCGTCCTCCCACTGACAGAGCCCCAGGCTGGGAAGCCTGATGTGGGGCTCAGAAGTTTCAGTCCTCTGGGAGGGCCTCTGTGGTACAATTTCTCTCCAGTCCTTGGGTCACCCAACCAGTGGGTATGGGATTTGATTTTATCACAGTTGCACCCTTCATACTATATCATTGTAGCTTCTTCTTTGTCTTTGGATACAGAGTATCTTTTTTGGTAGGTTCCAGCATTTTTTGTTGACAGTTGTTCAGGGTTAGTTGTGATTTTTTGGTCTCATAAAAGGGTAAGCTTATGACTTTCTACTCTGCCATCTTTAGTCATCTTATCTTGTACTGCCTTCTTGCTTCAGGGTGAAGGCATAAGCTCAGCTTATGGTTGACCCTCATTGCAATGGATGGGGATAGCTTAACATCCATCACCCACTCCTGAACTACCTCATTCTACCTGCTTGATGTCTGGTGGAGTAGGGACTCAGATTACCTTGGATCACTCAGAATTCATGGGAGAGAGGAAGCATTTTTGACTACCCTGATTGCATCAACTTGTTTCACTTCCTTGATGGCAGGTGTATGTTGTGGCTGAACTCTTCATCATGCCGTGACAATGCTAGGGTTAGGGAGAAATTGGAGTGCTTACTATCTCCAGTTTGCTCAATTTTCAATTTCAATGATGCATGTCTGGGGCTGAGACTCTGCTCTCTGCTGAACCCTGCCAACAGTAACCTACCAGGGGAATCAAACCACTATGTGGGATATATTATACCACCTAGCTAATAGCTAATATTCCATCTAGCTATCCTCTTCATCTTGTCTACATTATTCAGACAACAGTATCATATCATCATTTCCTACTTCCGCTGGTCAGGGGAAGAGAGATAAATTCCCTATCTGGCCCCCAAATAGTACTCTCTGAGGGAATCAGAGTACCATATACTTCTTCTAGGTGGGAACTGAAGATGAGTTTGCTGCTCAGACTCACTATCATAACATGATTTTAAAATTCTTAGCAGTTTTTGAACATGTGTCTTACATGGGCCTATGTGTATGCTTTTTCCAATCCCCCTAAATATGCAGCTGCTTTTAAATGTCTTCATTTCCCAAAGTATCATTGCAGCTTCTGTTTGGGATGTCATATAGTATTCCTCTGCCCATAAGCTCTTGGAAAACCTATCTGAGGGTCTCCAGACTTCCTGCAGCTTTTATAAGCAATGCCCACCATTGCATTCTATGTAGTTTTCCAGCCTGAGATTCAAGCTATGCCACATTTCTTCTTGTGAGCTCTGAGTTGGGTAAAGAAGAAACCAGTACCTCAGGCAGCCCATAGAAAGGTTAGAACATTGCTAATAAGATCCATTCTGCTCCTTCCAGCCTGAGGATGGAACCTGGAACTGGAATGCTTCCTCTTAACCTTGGCATGTCACACTCAGGAGGGAATGGGACAAGGGTGAATAAAGATGCCACAAAGTTTCAAACTCTTTTGAGTGTGGCTTTTTCTTGATTGGTCATTTACTTGGTTGCTGTAGGCTTTTGACAGTTTCCCCAAACTCCTATAAATTTTTTTTAATCGCTCTCTAGTTGGTTTCATGAAGGAATGGGAGTCTGGAGTGTCTTAATCTACCATCTTGCTACCATCACACTGAGGTAAACATTTTTAATGGCTGCACGAATGGATAATTACGTAATGATTTTCCTATTGTTGTCAGAAATATTATTTTTGTACTATGATAATTAACATGAATATGTTTTTTGATAAAGTTTTTATAGTCGTGTATTTACTTAGGATAGAATAATAGTATGGAGATTATTGGGTCAAAATTAATGAACACATTTTGTGATCTACATATTTTGATAAAGAGATTGCCAGAAGAAATTTTCTATTAAAATAGTAAATAGAGGGCTTCCTTGGTGGTGCAGTGGTTGAGAATCCGCCTGCCAATGCAGGGGACACGGGTTTGTGCCCTGGTCCGGGAAGATCCCACATGCCGCAGAGCAGCTAGGCCCATGAGACGTGGCCGCTGAGCCTGCGCATCCAGAGCCTGTGCTCTGCAACAGGAGAGGCCACAACAGTGAGAGGCCCGTGTACTGCAAAAAAAAAAAAAAAAAAAAAAGAAAAGAAAAAGTAAATAAATTATAAATAATCTCACCAGTAGCATATGTGATTACACCTTTGCCAGTACTAGAATTTATCTTTTTAAAACATTTTATTTCTTATGTTAAAAATAGAATTTAAAAACTTTTTGGAAATTAGTGAAGTTGTATATATATTTCTTTGTTTTTTATCCATTTACATTTCACCTTTTCTTGAATATAGAATGTCAGAGCTGGAAAATACCTTTAATGATAATCTATTTTTCAGATTATAACCCTGATAGGGCTTTTTAAAATTGATGCAGCTTATTAATATCAAAGCTCCATTCATGGGTTTCTACTATTCTACTGTTCCCATGACATGTCATTTTTTTTCCCACTTAACACTAATTAAAATCTGCCTCAGGACTCTCAAAACTAGGTGTCCCCATCTTATAAAAGGAGAGAATGTTCTTTTCACAAAGCCCCCATACCAAATTGTTGTCTTTACAAACACATTTTCCATGTGGAAATCTTTTCCAAATTGCCTTTAATCTAGCTCATGGTGGTATCTTCACAGGACCTTAAATTCATATGGAACACATTTTTTGAAGTAATTGTAGATTCAGATGCAGTTTTAATCAATTATACAAATGGAATCACAGTATGTGGAACTGCATCCCAGCAAGAAAAGAACAGCTGATAAAGTATATTAAAAGAAAAAAAATGATTTAAACTCTTCACAAATTGTCTAAAGGGCACATAGTGAATGGAAATAACATTTATTTAAGAAAACAGTGGAATCCAGAAGCCAATGGGATGCCACATGAAAAGTATGGACACAAAAAATGTGTCTATCAAGAATTTTATATCTAGGAGAGACCTTCAAGATGGCGGAAGAGTAAGATGTGGAGATCACCTTCCTCCCCACAAATACATCACAAATACATCTACATGTGGAACAACTTCTACAGAACACCTACTGAACACTGGCAGAAGACCTCAGAATTCCCAAAGGGCAAGAAACCCCCCAGGTACCTGGGTAGGGCAAAAGAAAAAACAGAAACAAAAGAATAGGGGCGGGACATGCACCACTGGGAGGGAGCATGAAGGAGGAAAAGTTTCCCAACACTAGGAACCCTGTTCACTGGCAGAGATAGGGGGATGGCGGGGGAAGCTTCTGAGCCACAGAAGAGAGCACAGCAACAGTGGTGCAGAGAGCAAAGGGGAAGGATTCCCACACACAGCATCGGTGCCGATCAGCACTCACCAGGCTGAGAGGCTTGTCTGCTCAGCTGCCGGGGTGGGTGGGTGCTGGGAGCTGAGGCTCGGGCTTTGGAGCTCAGACCCCAGGGAGAGGACTGAAGTTGGCTGCATAAACACAGCTTGAAGGGGGTTAGTGTGACACAGCTAGCAAGGAGGGAGTCCTATTAAAATTTAGGAAGACCAGCAAGAGTTTGTGGCACTTGAATTATGACCCACTCACTCTCACCACCTCCACCTCAGTTTGATATAGGGTACAATCCAGGCAGATATGCCCAAGACGTCAGGGATACCTGTTCCCTCAGATATCAGTCAAGAGATTTGACATCTCAATGTGTGGAGCAAGCTACCAGGAAATGTCACTCCATTCAACTTTGAGTTGTAGAGGTTAAATTCCTGGTGTGCAAAGCTGAGAATTCATAAAGCCCTTCTTCAACCAAGCACCAAACCAGCCCTTGTCCCAGGTGTGATGGGCTGAAAATACCAGGGTTCTAACTCTGCTGACCTCAGCTTGCTCATAGGGTGGAAATTCCATGCCAAGAGAGGTAAGCTAAGAGGATCAGAGGTTACTGACCACTATGCTGAGTGCCTGGAACAGTTCCTCAGATAATTTGCCCATGGAAATAGGCAGTACAAAAGGACAGAGAACTCTAAAGCTGTCCTTAAGATAATTTTTTAAAAACAGAGTGTAGGGAAGAACAACAGCTTAAGTTGTAGGCCAGCTTGAAGTTTAAAAATGAGAACCAGGGAGGGCTTCCCTGGTGGCGCAGTGGTTGCAAGTCTGCCTGCTGATGCAGGGGACATGAGTTCATGCCCCAGTCTGTGAAGATCCCACATGCAGCGGAGCAGCTGGGCCCATGAGCCATGGCTGCTGAGCCTGTGCTTCCAGAGCCTGTGCTCAGCAACGGGAGAGGCCACAACAGTGAGAGGCCTGTGTACCACAAAAAATAAATAAATAAATAAATAAGAAGTGAAACAGGGAAAGAAACAGCTAAGAGGAGTCCTGCTAAGGTAGAAGTCAGAATATACCTCAAAACTATATACTTTTTACCTTTCAAAGGCAAAAAAGTTTTTTTTAACCTATCAAAGATATTTTTTACCAATCAGTATTTTTTTTTTTTAAAGAATGGTTTTTGAGGTTTATTCTGACTATGATATATTGGTCAAAGTAAACCTCAAAGACCAGTCTTTTTAAAAAATGCCACTTGAATTTAATTAGATTATACTATGGAACCATTTACACCCCAGGAAATTATTGAAAACAATAGAGCAAGTATTTGGCAATTAAAGGAAACTAACAGACAAGTGTGATATCAAAAGAGGCAGACAGCTTAATGGAAATATCAGGGGAAGAGACAAAGAGAACTCGGCTAACCACTATCATACCAGCGTGAGTGTGTACATACTGAAGGCAGAGGTCTTCAAGGAGTGAAACAGACCTTTCACATTATTAGAATAAATAGACTTGTTTAAAATGGTTTGGTGAAGTCACTAAAAAGATAAACAAAGAAAAAGAAATAAACAAGCAAACCTGTAGAGGGTAGAGGGGAATCCATTTCTGGAGTTGTAACATCATATTACCTAAAATGTCCACTTTTCAATGAAAATCCCAAGACATACAAAGAAATCTAAAAGGTTGACCCATACAAAGGAAAAAAAGAGGAAGCTATGGGAACTGCCTTTGGAGGGGCCCAGGTGTTGGGCTTGGCAGATAGAGATTTTAAATCAGGTATTTTAAATATGTTAAAAGAACTAAAGGAAGTAAAGCTCAATGAAGTAAAGGAAAACATAACAATGTCACATCAAATAGAGAATTTCACTAAAGAGATAGAAATTAGCTCAAAAGAAAGAATTTAAGTTATGGAGTTGAAAATTACAATAATAAAAATGAATAATCACTAGTATGATTCATAGTGGAATTAAGTTGCTGGCAGAAGAAAATCAGAAAACTTAAAGATAAGTCAAAAAATACTAAGTAATCTGAAGAACAGTGAGAAAACAGTAAATTAAAACATAAGTACCAACTCAGAAATGTGGGACATCATTAAAGATGCTACAAGAAAGAGAAGATAAAAAGTGTTAGAAAAAATTGGAAAAATAATGCATTCAAACTTCCCAAATGCATTAATCCACTCATCTGATTTTTTTTAACCCAAGTAGTATGAACCCAAAGAAACCCATACCCAGAAATATCATAGCAAAAGTGCTGAATGGCAAAGATAAAGAGAGAATCTTGCAAATAGCAAGAGAAAAAAGAGTCATCTAAAACAAATTACAGTCAGATCAACAACTGACTTCTCATCAGAAACAGTGGAATCCAAAAGGCAATGGGATGCCACATAAAAAGTATGGATACAGGGCTTCCCTGGTGGCGCAGTGGTTGAGAATCCGCCTGCCGATGTAGGAGACACAGGTTCGTGCCCTGGTCCGGGAAGATCCCACATGCCGTGGAGCAACTAAGCCCGTGAGCCATGGCCGCTAGGCCTGCGCGTCCGGAGCCTGTGCTCCGCAAAGGGAGAGGCCACAACAGTGAGAGGCCCACATACCGCAAAAAAAAAAAAAAAAAAAAAGTATGGATACAAAAAATGTGTCCATCAAGAATTTTATATCCAGGAAAGACCTTCAAGATGGTGGAAGAGTAAGATGTGGAGATCACCTTCCTCCCCACAAATACATCACAAAAACATCTACATGTGGAACAACTCCTACAGAACACCTACTGAAAACTGGCAGAAGACCTCAGAATTCCCAAAAGGCAAGAAACCCCCCAGGTACATGGGTAGGGCAAAAGAAAAAAACAGAGACAAAAGAATAGGGGCGGGACCTGCACCACTGGGAGGGAGCGTGAAGGAGGAAAAGTTTCCAAACACTAGGAAGCCCATTCACTGGCAAAGATGGGGGGATGGTAGGGGGAGGCTTCCGAGCCATGGAGGAGAGCACAGCAACAGTGGAGCAGAGAGAAAAGGGGAAGGATTCCACACACAACATCAGTGCCCCCCAGCACTCACCAGGACGAGAGGCATGTCTGCTCAGCTGTCAGGACGGGTGGGTGCTGCAAGCTGAGACTCAGGCTTCGGAGGTCAGACCCTGGGTAGAGGACTGGGGTTGGCTGCGTAAACACAGCTTGAAGGGGGCTAGCGTGACACAGCTAGCAAGGAGGGAGTTCGGGAAAAAGTTTGGAACAGCCAAAGAGGCAAGAGACTTTTTTTGCCTTTTTGTTTCACAGTGCATGAGGAGAGAGGATTAAGTGTACTGCCTAAATGAGCTCCAGAGATGGATGCGAACTGTGGCTATCAGCACGGATCCCAGAGACGGGCATGAGATTTTAAGGCTGCTGCTGCAGCCCCCAAGAAGCATGAGTACAGGCACAGGTCACTATCCACACCTCCCTTCCCAGGAGCCTGTGCAGCCCACCATTGACAGGGTCCCGAGATCCAGGGACAAATTCCCCAGGAGAACACACGACATGCGTCAGGCTGGTGCAACATCACGCTGGCCTCTGCCACCACAAGCTCGCCCTGTATTCCATATCCCTCCCTCCCTACAGCCTGAGTGAGCCAGGGCACCAATATCAGCTGCTACTTTAACCCCGTCCTGTCTGAGCAAATAACAGATGCCCTCAGGCGACCCACACACAGAGGCAGTGAAAAGTGCAAAGGTGAAACCCAGAAGGTGTGTGAAGAAAGAAGAGAAAGGGAAATCTTTCCCAGCAGCCTAAGGAGCAGCAAATTAAATCTCCACAATCAATTTAATGTACCCTGCATGTGTTGAATACCTGAATAGACAACAAATCATACCAAATACAGGTGGTGGAGGTTGGGAGCAATGATATATATACATTTTTTCCTTTTTCCATTTTTGTGAGTGTGTATGGGTATGCTTCTGTGTGTAATTTTGTCTATATAGCTTTCCTTTTACCATTTGTCCTAGGGTTCTGTCTGTCTGCTTTTTTGTTGTTGTTTTTTGGGGGGGTTCCTTTTAGTATAGTTTTTAGTGCTTATTGTTGGTGGATGTGTTTCTTGGTTTCATTGCTCTCTTCTTTTTTTCTTTTCCTTTTTTTACTACTTTGTAATTTTTAAAATTTTAATAATTATTTTTTTATTTTTTATTTATATAACTTTATTTTATTAATTTTTTTCCTTCTTTCTTTTTTTCTCACTTTTATTCTGAGCCGTGTGACTGACAGGGTCTTGCTACTCTGGCCACGTGTCAGGCCTGTGCTATTGAGGAAGGAGAGTTCAGTTGAGGACATTGGTCCAGAGACCTCACAGCTTCTCATAATATCAGATGCCATAAATCCCCCAGAGATCTCCATCTCAATGCCAAGACAAGCTCCACTCAATGACCAGCAAGCTACAGTGTTGGAATCCTATGCCAAAAAACAAACAAAAGAGAAACACAACTGCACCCACGAGAAGAGAGGCTGCCTAAAATCATTTTAAGGTCACAGACACCCCAAAACACACCACCAGACATACACCGGGCCATCAGAAAGACAAGAGCCAACCTCATCCACCAGAGCACGGGCACTATTCCCTTCCACCAGGAAGCCTACACAACCCGCTGTACCAACCTTAGCCACTGAGGGGAGAACCCAAAAACAATGGGAACTGCGAACCTGCAGCTGGCAAAAAGGAGATCCCAAACACAGTAAGTTAAGAAAAATGAGAAAACAGGAGAAGAACAGAGCAGATGAATGAGCAAGGTAAAAACACAGCAGACCAAATAAATGAAGAGGAAATAGGCAATCTACCTGAAAAAGAATTCAGAGTAATGATAGTAAAGATGATCCAAAATCTTGGAAATAGAATTGAGAACATACAAGAAACGTTTAACAAAGACCTAGAAGAACTAAAGAGCAAATAAACAATGATGAACAACACAATAAATAAAATTAAAACTTCTCTAGAAGGAATCAATATCAGAATAACTGAGGCAGAAGAAAGGATAAGTAACCTGGAAGATAAAATAGTGGAAATAACTACTGCAGAGCAGAATAAAGAAAAAAGAATTGAAGACAGTAGTAGAGACCTCTGGGATAACATTAAAGGCACCAACATATGAATGACAGGGGTCCCAAAAGAAGAAGAGAAAAAGAAAGGGACTGAGAAAATATTTGAAGAGATTAGAGTTCAAAACTTCCCTAATATGGGAAAGGACATAGTCAATCAACTCCAGGAAGCACAGAGAGTCCCATAGAGGATAAATAGGAGACACACACGAAGTCACATATTAATCAAACAATCAAAACTAAATACAAAGAAAAAATATTAAAAGCAGCAAGAAAAGAACACAAATAACATACAGGGGAATCCCCATAAGGTTAACAGCTGAACTTTCAGCAGAAACTCTGCAAGCCAGAAGGGAGTAGCAGGACATATTTAAAGTGAGGAAAGGGAAAAACCTACAATGAAGATTACTCTACCCAGCAAGGATCTCATTCAGATTCAACCTAGAATTTAAAACCTTTAGAGACAAGCAAAGTGCAGAGAAATCAAGAGCACCAAAGCAGCCTTACAACAAATGCTAAAGGAACTTCTCTAGGCAGGAAACACAAGAGAAGTTATCTACAATAACAAACCCAAAACAATTAAGAAAATGGTAACAGTAACATACATATGGATAATTACCTTAAAAGTAAAGGGATTAAATGCTCCAACCAAAAGACATAGACTGGCTGAATGGATAAAAAAACAAACCCATATATATGCTGTCTACTAGAGACCCACTTCAGACTTAAGGACACATACAAACTGAAAGTGAAGGGATGGAAAAAAATATTCCATGCAAATGGAAATCAAAAGAAAGCTGGAACAGCATTTCTCATATGAGACAAAATAGACTTTAAAACGGACTATTACAAGAGACAAAGAAGGACACTACATAATGATCAAGGGATCAATCCAAGAAGAAGATAGAACAATTGTAAATATTTATGCACCTATCATAGGAGCACCTCCATACATAAGGCAAATGCTAACAGCCATAAAGGGGGAAATCAACAGTAACACAAACATACTAGGGCACTTTAACACCCCACTTTCACCAACTGACAGTTCAACCAAAATGAAAATAAATAACTCAACACAACCTTTAAACAATACATTAAACAACATGGACCTAATTGATATTTATAGGACATTCCATCCAAAAACAACAGAGTACACTTTCTTCTCAAGTGCCCATGGAACATTTTCCACAATAGATCATATTGTAGGTCACAAATCACTCCTTGGTAAATTTAAGAAAATTGAAATTGTTTCAAATATCTTTTCCAACCACAACACTATGAGACTAGATATCAAATACAGGAAAAAATCTGTAGAAAATACAAACACATGGAGGATAAACAATACACCACTTAATAAACAATAGATCACTGAAGAAATCAAAGAGGAAATCCAAAAATACCTAGAAAAAAAAGGCAAAGAAAACACGATGACCCAAAACCTATGGGATGCAGCAAAAGCAGTTCTAAGAGGGAAGTTTATAGCAATACAATCCTACCTCAAGAAACAAGAAACATCTCAAGTAAACAAACTAATCCTACACCTACAACAATTCAAGAAAGAAGAACAAAAAAATCCCAAAGTTAGCAGAAGAAATCATAAAGATCAGATCAGAAATAAATGAAAAACGAAATGAAGGAAAAAATAGCAAAGATCAATAAAACTAAAATATGTTTCTTTGAGGAGATAAACAAAATTGAAAAACCATTACCACACTCATAATTTTAAAAAGGGAGAAGACTCAAATCAATAGAATTATAAATGAAAAAGGAGAAGTTACAACTGATACTGCAGAAATACAAAAAGGATCATGAGAGATTACTACAAGCACCTATATGCCCATAAACTGGACAACCTGGAAGAAATAGACAAATTCTTAGAAAAGCAAAAACTTTCAAGACTGAATCAGAAAGAAATAGAAAATATAAACAAACCAATCACAAACACTGAAAGTAAGACTGTGATTTAAAATCTTCCAACAAACAAATGCCCAGGACCAGAAGCCTTCACGGGCGAATTATATCAAAAATTTAGAGAAGAGGTAACACCTATTCTTTTCAAACTCTTCCAAAATATAGCAGAGAGAGAACCACTCTCAAACTCATTCTATGAGGCCACCATCACCCTGATACCAAAACCAGACAAAGATGACACAAAGAAAGAAAACTACAGGGCAATATCATTGATGAACATAGATACAAAAATCCTCAAAAAAATACTAGTAAACAGAATCCAACTGTACATTAAAAGGATCATAAACCATCATCAAGTGGGATTTTTCCCAGGAATGTAAAGATTCTTCAATATACATATATCAATCAATGTGATACGCGAATTTAAGAAATTGAAGGATAAAAAGCATATGATCATCTCAATAGATGCCAAAAAAGCTTTTGACAAAATTCAACACCTATTTATGATAAAAATCCTCCAGAAAGTAGGCATAGGGGAACTTACTTCAACATAATAAAGGCCATACATGACAAGCCCACAGCCACCATCATTCTCAATAGTGAAAAACTGAAATCATTTCCACTAAGACCAAGAACAAGACAAGGTTTCCCACTCTCACCACTATTATTCAGCATAGTTTTGGAAGTTTTAGCCACAGCAATCAGAGAAGAAAAAGAAATAAAAGGAATCCAAGTTGGAAAAGAAGATATAAACTTGTCACTGTTTCCAGATTACATGAACCTATACATAGAGAATCCTAAATATGCTACCAGGAAACTACTAGAGCTAATCAATGAATGTGGTAAAGTAGCAGGATACAAAATTAATCCACAGAAATCTCTTGCATTCCTATACACTAATGATGAAAAATCTGAAAGTGAAATTAAGAAAACACTCCCATTTACTATTACAACAAAAAATAAAATACCTAGGAATAAACCTACCTAAGGAGAGAAAAGACCTGTATGAAGAAAATCATAAGACACTGATGAAAGAAATTAAAGTTGATACAAATAGATGGAGAGATATACCATGTTCTTGGATTTGAAGAATCAATATTGTGAAAATGACTATACTACCCAGAGCAATCTACAGATTCAATGCAATCCCTATCGCACTACCAGTGGCATGTTTCACAGAATTAGAACAAAAAAAAAATCACAATTTGTATGGAAACACAAAAGACCATGAATAGCCAAAGCAATCTTGAGAAAGAAAAATGGAGCTGGAGGAATCAGGCTCCTGAACTTCAGATTATATTACAAAGCTACAGTAATCAAAACAGTATGGTAGGGGTTTCCATGGTGGCACAGTGGTTAAGAATCCACCTGCCAATGCAGTGGACATGGGTTCACGCCCTGGTCTGGGAAGATCCCACATGCCATGTAGCAACTAAGCCTGTGCACCACAACTACTGAGCCAGCACTCTAGAGCAGGCAGGCCACAACTACTGAGCCCACGTGCCACAACTAATGAAGCCTACGTGCCTAGAGCCCGTGTTCCACAACAAGAGAAGCCACCACAATGAGAAGCCTGTACACCCCAATGAAGAGTAGACCTCACTCGCAGCAACCAGAGAGAGCCTGCACACAGCAACGAAGACCCAACACAGCCAAAAATAAATACACAAATAAATAAATTTTTTTAAAAAGATAGTATGGTAATGGCACAAAAAAAGAAATAAAGATCAATGGAACAGGATATAAAGTCCAGAGATAAACTCACGCACATATGGTCAACATATCTTTAATAAAGGGGGCAAGAACATACAATGGAGAAAAGACAGCCTCTTCAATAAGTGGTGCTGGGAAAACTGGACAGGTACATATAAAAGAATGAATTTAGAACACTCCCTAACAGCATACACAAAAATAAACTCAAAATGATTAAAGAGTGAAATGTAAGGCCAGACACTATACAACTTTTAGAGGAAAACATAGGCAGAACACTCTATGACAGAAATCACAGCAAGATCCTTTTTGACCCACCTCCTAGAGAAATGGAAATAAAAACAAAAATAAACAAATGGGGCCTAATGAAACTTAAAAGGTTTTGCACTGCAAAGGAAACCATAAAAAAGATGAAAAGACAACCCTCAGAATGAGAGAAAATATTTGCTAATGAAGCAACTGACAAAAGATTAATCTCCAAAATTGACAAGCAGCTCATGCAGCTCAATATCAAAAAAACAAACAATCCAATCCAAAAATGGGCAGAAGTCCTAGATAGACATTTCTCCAAAGAAGATATACAGATTGCCAACAAACATATGAAAGAATGCTCAACATCATTAATCATTAGAGAAATGCAAATCAAAACTACAATGTGATATCATCTCACACCGGTCAGAATTCCCATCAAAAACATCTACAAACAATGACCGCTGGAGAGGGTGTGAGGGAAAGGGAACCCTCATACACTGGTGGTGGGAATGTAACTTGATACAGCCACTATGGAGAACATTATGGAGGTTCCTTAAAAAGCTAAAAATAAAACTACCATACGACCCAGCAATCCCACTACTGGGCATATACTCTGAGAAAACCATAATTCAAAAAGAGTCATGTACCAAAATGTTCATTGCAGCTCTATTTACAATAGCCAGGACATGGAAGAAACCTAAATGTCCATCGACAGATGAATAGATAAAAAAGATGTGGCACATATATACAATGGAATATTACTCAGCTGTAAAAAGAAATGAAATTGTTTCTTGTAGTGAAGTGGTTAGACCTAGAGTATGTCATACAGAATGAAGTGAGTCAGAAAGAGAAAAGCAATTATTGTATGCTAACACATATATATGGAGTCTAAAAAAAAAAATTCGTTCTGATGAACCTCGGGGCAGGACAGGAGTAAAGTCGCAGATGTCTGGAATGGACTTGAGTACATGCGGAGGGGAAACTGTAAGCTGGGACGAAGTGGGAGTGTGGCATGTATATATATAAGTTCCCAAATGTAAAAGCAAAAGCTAGTGGGAAGCAGCCACATAGCACAGGGAGATCAGCTCCGTGCTTCGTGTCCACCTAGAAGGGTGGGATAGGGAGGGTGAGAGGGAGACGAAGCGGGAGGAGATTTGGAGATACATGTATACATATAGCTGATTCACTTTGTTATATAGCAGCAACTAACACACCATTGTAAAGCAATTATACTCCAATAAAGATGTTAATAAAATAAAATAAAATAAAATAAAAATAAATAAAAAATAAAATAAAATTGGAAAGGTAGCAACTATTCCAGTCTATTGCATGGGCTCCTCAGTATATAAGAAATAAAATTCCAAAATCAAGTTAAAGAAATATTAATCAATAAGAGAAATATCTAGGAGTGGTGGACCACAAGCAGAATGTGAGACAGCAACACAGTGTGGTTATTAAAAGAACCGAAAGGATGCTGGGATTTGGAAAATGATTGGGCAGGCAGCAAACAGAAGCAAAATCTTAAAATGAGAAAACCGGAAGGAACCATTTAGAGATTTGGAAAACTGAAGACGAGAGGTGTAAGGAGACTTGTTTAAGGACTAAAAGTAATCTAGCAATGGAGTAAAAAACCTAGATCCTGATTTTCTAACTCTCTAACCTTTGTTTGTTTCATTAAACCAGATAATTCCTTTAGTATATATATATATATATATATATATATATATATATATATATATATATATATATAGTCAAAGTTCTGTAAGGATGTTGTATCTAGTTTTGGTACCCAAGTTGTCCAAAGAATAAGTGAACATAGTCCAGGAAAAAAAATAGACATGATCTAAAGAGTAGAAAATAATTTCTCTGAGAACATAAAGGAATTTAGGTTATTTTACTTGGTGTGGAAAGGATAAGGAGGAATGACTTTTTAAAAATGTGTTTGAGGGCTTTGTGGAAGCTACATCCTGTGATAGGAGTCACCTTTGGGATAGAGAGAGATGGGACCAAGCTTGCTTGGCCCAGAAATTGGGAGGGGTGAGGGGGATGAGACATTGTGCTTGTAGGTGACCCAGCTGTGAGGATCCGGGGAAGGCTGAGGCAGGAATTATAGGCTAAACTGATATAATCTCTCATTCTTCCCTCACTTCCTGATTCTGCTTAATTAATAGCTTGTTTTTCAACTTCTTATAAGATGGATTATTGATTTCCAATTCTGAGACCATACAGTGACTGTATGTCAGTCAAGACACAGACTTTGATCAAAACCAACTAGTGGTAGTTTCCCTTTAGACTCTCCCAGATCCCTGGCAAGTTCGTGCATATTCCATCTTTTGTTCCCTATCTCTGATAGCTCTGTCATGTGTTGTCCACATCTCTCTCCTCAATTTTCTTGGAATAGCTTCTTATCCTTGTTGAGATAATATCCCTAGATAAATTGGGTATAATTGCTTAGTTTATTTAAACTACATTCTAATGAGTCTGTTGACAGAATAGCAAATGGTCAAGACCTGCAAGAGTCAGAGTTTTTACCTTGTATCAGGGATCTAGTTCATAGCTTTAGACATTGAGAAAATTTCCATTGTTCAGTGGTACCCACTGCCTGATATTGATCTGCAGTAAGCTTTGGTTTAAGAACAAGCTTATTATTCACAGCCCTAATTTGGGATCTTAAATACAGGGTTATATAAACCCTTAAATCTGAGAGACAACATAATAAATGGTGTGTTCATAGAGCTGAACACAGAGCCTATGTAGTTTAATATTTTCATCAACAGCACAACTTATGGTAGTATTAGATGCATCAGTGGCAATTAACTAGAATACAATCAACTAACAGCAATTTGAACCTCTAATTTATTCTGCACAGTGTGAACAGACTAATCTTCTAAAACTACCACTTCTATCATATCACTGATCTGATTAAAAACCTACAATGAACCCCTAAATGCTTATAGCTTCAAGTCTAAGTGCTTGTGGTGTGTGTAGCTCCTTCATAATCTACCTACATTCTACCCATGTAATTTTATGTTTCTGAAATTCTCATCAGGACACTTCTAGTTGGAATAAGATGGCATAAACTCATTATCCCAAGTGGGGTGGCTCTTTGCTACTATGTACAACTAAACGTTGGAAATAGTTCAAAAGGCAACCAAAATAAAACTCTGAAATGTAGTTAAAAATAATGTGAACTGGTTTGGGATATCCCAGGATTTAAGAATGGACAGGGCATCTAACACCACACTGCCAACCCAACATTTCTGAACCACCAATCCAGCAATGGAAAGCAGCCCAGGTAGGTTTATTTCTCTGCCAGATCAAATTGAAGATCTCCCAAAAATATGAGGCAAGCCTTGGATCATTGGCAAAGAAAATAAATCTGAAGCAATCAAAAATATTATATCAATCAAAGCTATCTTTCATAAATGAAGGTGAAATAAAGACATACTTAAATAACAAAAGGTGAGAAAATGTGTTGCTTTGTGGCTCACCTTATAAGAAATGCTAAAGAACGTTTCTTCAGGCTAAAAGCAACTAACTCAAGACAGTAATTTGATTCTATATGAAAAAACAAAGAGCAAGGGAAAAGGAAATTACATAATTATAAACCAATATAAATGCATACTTCTTCCTCTTTCTTCTCTAAACTAATTTAAAAATCAATTTTATAAACAAATATGTATAAAATGCACTTTGGGGCCTTTAACATATAGAAATATATTGTCAATAACAACACAAAAGATTTTAAATTGGAGAAAAGCTGTATTGAGCTTATGAAGTGATTCCTGATAGTAAATTGAATCCATAGGAACAAATGAAGACAACACAAAATGACAAATAAGAAGGTTAAGACAAATAACATATGGTATCACTTATCTGTGGAATCGAACATATGACACAAATGAACCTATCTATGAAACAGAAACAAAATCAGGGACATAGAGAATAGACTGATGGTTGCCAAGGGCTGGGGGGGTGGGAGAGGGTAAGAGTGGGAGTTTGGGATTAGCAGATGAAAACTGGTGTGTATAGGATGGATAAACAACAAGGTCTTATTGTATAGCACAGGGAACTATATTCAATATCCTATGATAAATGATAATGGAAAAAAAATGAAAAAGAATATGTATATGTATAACTGAGTGACTTTGCTGTACAGCAGTAATTAACACAACATTGTGATTAAACTGTACTTCAATAAAAAATTAAAAAGTTTAATATAACAAATGATTACATATATACTTGCTCTTCTTTCTTTTCTCAGCTTATTTAAAAGACATAAAATTATATAAACTAATAATTATAACAATTTATTGTTGAGTTTTAACATATATAGACATAATATGTATAACAATGATAGCACAAAAAGGAGAAAGAAGATATATATCCATAGAAATAGGAGTAACATTTCCATATCTCACTGGAATTAAGTTAGTGTAAATCTGGTGCTAATTCTGATAAGTGAAGATGCATATGGTAAACCCTAGAGCAACCATGAAGGAAATAACTAAACATTATACTTTTAAAAAATTTAAATAAATTAAAATGCTACATTAGAAAATATCTACTTAATGCAAAATAAAGCAGGAGGAATAGAGAGAAAAGATATGAGAAAATATAAAACAAAAAGTGAAATAGCAGAGGTAAACAAACTATATCAATAATATTTAATGAGAATGATTACATAATTTTAAAAATAGGAAAAAAAAAGTCTTCTGCTGAGCTTCCTCCTTCCCTTATTCCTAGCAAAGCTGACATGGAGGGAGGTTCTCTTTTTTAAGACCTTATTGTTTTAGATCACTTTTAGGTTCACAGCAAAATTGAGAAAGAAGGGAGATTCCCCATATACTCACTTTCCCCATATATGCATAGCCTGCCCCATTATGAATATCCCCCACCAGAGTTGTACATTTGTTACAATTGACAAGCCTATATTGACACACACCATAATCACCCAAAGTCCAAAGTTTACACAAGGGTTCACTCTTGGTGTTGTACATTCTATGGGTTTGGACAAATGTAAAATGACATTTATCCATCATTATGGTATCATACAAAGTATTTTCACTGCCCTAAAACTCCTCTATGCTCTGTCTGTCTATTCATTCTTTCCCCCACCCCCAGCAACCAATGATTTTTTTTACCATATTCATAAAAATATTTTTAAACCTCAGCAAACTAGAAATAGAGGGCAATCTCCTCAACTTGATAAAGAACATCTACCAAAACACTACTACTTACATTATATGTAGTAGTGAAAACTGAATGCTTTTCCCCTAACATTGGGATGTCTGCTATACTTCTCTTATTCAACATAGTACTGAAATTTCTAGCCACTGCAATATAACAAGAAAAAGAAATAAAAATCATACTTTGTAAAAGGGAAGAAAGAGACTGATCTCTATTTAAAGATGACATGAGTGTCTACATATAATATTCTGAGACATCTACAAAAAAACTCCCAGAATAAGTTAATTCAGCAAGGCTGCAGAATACAAAATAAACACACAAATCATCACATTTATATCTATAGACAATGTAAATGCAAAAACTGAAAAACAGACATTTATACCAAGTGTGCAAGTGGCATAAGGACAGACAAATAGACAAATGGAGTAGAATAGAGACTCGAGAAATAAACCCTTGCATATATGATCATCTGATTTTTGACAAGTGTGCCAAGGTTATTCAATAGGAAAAAGCAAAGCCTTTTCAATAATTGGTGCTGGGAAAACCGGATATACATGTGCAAAAGAATAAAGTTAGACCCTTTCTTTACACCATGTACAAAATTAACTCAAAATGGATGAAAGATCTAAAAAGAAGAGCTAAAATTATACAATTTGTAGTAGAAAACACAGGGGTAAATCTTCATTACATTATATTTGTCACTATTTCTTTGATATGACACCAAAAGTATGGATAACAACAGCAACAAAATATAGGTAATTTGGACATCACCAAAATTTAAAACTTTTCTGCATGAAAGGACATTAATGAGAGAGTAAAAAGAAAATCCACAGAAAGGAAGAAAATTATTAAAAATCACTTATCTGATAAAGGATTAATACCTAGAATATATAAAGTAATATGTCAAACAAAACAAAACAGAAAATAATGTGTTGACAAGAATGTGGAGACATTGGAATTCTCATGCATTGTTGGTGGAAATGTAAATGGTACAGTGCTATGGAAAACCATTTGGTGGATTCTCAAAAAGTTAAACATAGAATTACCATATTATCCAGCAATTCTACTCCTAGGTGTATGTCCAAAAAAATTGAAAGCAAGGACTCAAGCAGATACTTGTACATTAATGTTCATAGCAGCCATATTCACACGAACCAAAATGTGTAACTAATTCAAACATCCACCAATGGATGAATAAACAAAATGTAGTATATTCATATAATGGAATGTTATTCAGCCTTAAAAATTGAAATTGTGATACATGCTATGACATGGGTGAATCCATACATAATAATCAAAAATGACCATCTGGCTGATGAGATAGTTCTGCATCCTTTTACTATGACACAGATGCATCTTGAAAACCTTACAATAAGTGAAATAAGCCAGAAACCAAAAGATAAATATTATATAATTCCAGTTACATGAGGTACCTAAAATTCTTAGAGACAGAAAGTAGAATAGAAGTAATCATTGTTACAGCAGGCAGGTAGCTTGGTATGAGCAGAGAAATGGGAGCAGGTGATAAGTGGCAGGAAATGATGCATCCTGTAAACAGCGGGGGTCCATGAGCAGCAAAGAAAAGCAGGAACCTCCAGACTGATAGGAAACCATGCATTCTGGGTGATAAGTGTCCTGGAAACAGACAAAGGAAGGTGGAGAAAGGCGGGAATCTCCTGAGTCTGAATGTAACTTGTTGATTATTATGCTCTCATTACAATAAAATTAGCCTTACAGATAAAAGTACCCCATCATTCACCAAAACCATAACACTTCTGATCTAAGCTAAATAAGGGTAAAATCCCTCTTCCTGTTGGGAAGATGGAGCTGGGATGAAAATCAGGGAATATGACCCCAAAACTCCTCCTTTTGCAGTGAATATTCCACCCATTCATTTGTATGCCCCTCATAACCGGTTTGCCAAAGAAGCCCAGGGCAGCAGCTCCTCACCTGTCTGCCCACTCTCCCTCTGAGAGCGTATTCTTGCCTAAATAAACTCTCACTTTACTTTCTTGACCTCCCTGACTCATCTCCAAATTCTTTCAAGATGAAGAAAGAACCTTAAATTCACCAGGAACACCAGGGACTGGAAGAAGGGCATACAAAAAATATTGTTTAATGTGTTCAGTGTTTCTGTTTGGGATGCTGAAAAAGTTCTGGAAATACATATTGGTGATGATTGCACCACTTTGTGAATATAATTAATGTCACTGAATTGTACATTTCAAAATGGTTAAAAGGGTACATTTTATGTCATGTATATTTAACCACAATTTACATATCATATCAGGTACAATCACTCCAAAGAAAATTAAACACTTAGATATAAGCTTAAAAAAAAATCACTTAAAATCTATATGCTGAAAATTACAAAATGTTGATGAAAGAAACCAAAGAGAAGTAAATGGAAATACATACCATTGTCATGGATTGAAAGATTCAACATACTAAACATACCAATTCTACCCAGATGATCTATAGTGTTAAAAAGTAAACTTCAACAGAGTAAATCTGAAGATCTAATTGGCTCTTTCAACAATTCATGAATCTGGCATCATCCCATCTAGTAGATAGCAAAGGCACTCTGAGGAGATGTAAAAATGAAAGGATTTTATGGCAGAAACTGGGTAGGACAAGGAAGTTATTAGCAAAAGAAAAGAAAGGATTGTTTCAGGCTAAGTTACTTTCCTTTAGGGGGAAGGGCAGGAGGTTTATAATTATGCAGATTACCTCAGTAGAGCTGACCTGGAAATTCCAGACTGATTGGTTTAAAATTCCACTCCTGGGAGAGGTTGAAATTGCAATTAGTTTAAGTGTTAATTCTTGGTGAGGCTTAGCAGGAGTGATTCCATTTTGGGCTTGCTTCTTTTTAACAACAGGTTTAAGGCATGTTGACTGAAAAAAATGCACAACCTAAACATTGAGAATTATGTTTTATTTAGCAGACTACATCTCAAGTTAATGATTTTAATGCTTTTCTATGTATGGGAAGATGCAAGAGTCTGGGCTTATTGAAATCATTCCTTTGATATGTACCTTAACTATCTAGGACCACTATCCTATTTTTCTCCGTCCTGAATTCCCCTCAGGGAGTACTGAGAGGGTCAACTGCAGTGGCTGATGTCTTGATGACAGCAACGTCCTTTGTTTACTGAAATGGCAGGCAATATTTATTGTCCACAGTCTCTCCTCTTCACCATAAATTCGACCAATGTTTGGGAGGCATTTCATGACCAATTTTGTCCTACTGCACTACAAAGGCTCAATCCTAGACCAGAGGAGGATTCTGTTGATAGGCCATTCAATGTGATAATTTTTGGATTAAGCCTTGTTGACAATCTAAAATTATTTGGATCACCTGTTTTACTAGTCTATTATGATCCAGGAAATGATTTTCCTTGTTGCTTCTTCCCATATGTAGAGTTGCACCACTACAATTATTCTATATAGAGTTATATTTATGATGGATTTCCCCAAGACATTTAGCCATCATTAATTTTGTCTGAGGTCTGGTTACACATTGGGTAAAGTAAGAAACAGTAATCTTGTAATAGATAGGATATAAGTAATACAGGTAGTAATATTAATAAAATCATAGTATAGCAGAGAGAGGCACAAGACATCAATAATTTTTAAACAACAAGAGAGAACAATTTAAAACAATGATTAGTATAAGTTGTAATTCGGTGAAAATAAGCCATCAAATCCACAGGGAAGCCAGCTAGAGAAACCAAATTCTGAAAGGATCAGGTAGAGAGAAAAAGATAAATGTTTTATTTTTGTTCACAAAGGTATACTTTATAACTTATCATAGTGTAAGAGGAACAGTTTTCTGGAAAACAAAGATTGAAAGCCAGCATTTTTCAGAAAAATGTCTAAAACTATATAATATTTATCAGTTTATTCAGTCCCATGTAATCAATTTCTGTTGATCTGTATGAAGTCATCAGGTTTTCCATTAGAGTTTTAAATTTCTTATGCAGTTCAGTGGTATGATCTAAAAGTCATCAGAAACATATTTGCCAAAAAGTCCTTTTTATGAATCTTCTTGAAGATCTTCATTTTGTAAAAGCATCAGAATAAAACAATGATTGTCTATAAATAGCAAAAGATTTAAAATAGCATGGTTAAAGACCTGATTACAATGCAATTGACAAGAAACGTGGTTATTTCTGTGACATACAACATTTTAAGATAATAACTGGAATTATGACTTATAACATTATACCAAGACATCAGAATTTTAGGAATTCCAAATAAATTTTGGACTATCTATATTAAAGACATTAATCCACACATATAACCTAAGAAGGTTTTATCACCACTTATTTGACAATGTTTCCCATGTAATTTAACATACCAAATAAACCTAACTAATTTACTATCTCTCTTTGAGATATTTCAATGTCCCTTTGAACAATCCCAAAGTTAGCCAGAGATCAGAAGAACTTTATTTGGAATTTGACATTTGGAAAGTTTGTCAAAAAATATCCAAAAAAATTTTTTTAAAAACACTTGGTCAAATAGAATCACAGGCCACCATGAAGCAATACTTATTCAGTTAACCAAAGTGACAATAAAAGATTTTTAAGTCAAATACACATTGTTTAGAAGGCAAAGAAATTCACAATCTGTTATCAAATGTAGCTCAACATTCCAAGAAAATTTTGTTCTCTTAACAGAGAGAGAAACCAAACTCCAGTCCTGCATCAGCCCACCCTCAATAACAGAAATCATTTATCTAATTAAATTCAATCCAATTTCAGCCTTAGCATGTACAAAACTCCTTTTTAAAGGCTCCATTTCTACAAACCTTCCACAACTTTATGTATCCATATTCATTTGTCCCTTATTTTTCCATCCTGAAACAAGCAGCTCTAGGACAAAATCACTCTCTCCCCTTAACAAAATACATTTCCATTCCTCATACCTTCTTTTGCTGAAAACTCATATCCTACTTTCCTTGCATACTGACACATTTCCCTTATTATTTCTAACTTTAATTAAATATTTTATTATAATGTTTAACTCTTAAAATCTCTAGCAAAACCTGAAAAGCAAGCAATTTTGAACTGTTTGCCAAACCAACATTTCCTGATTGGCAAACTTAGGAACATTCCATAACCTCTAGAAACATAGAGCTTTTCATAGTATTTCTTTTCTCAATGTGGTACAAGACATGTGTCTAACAAACCCCAAATATCTTTCAGTTCACTCCTGTAAAGAGACAAAATTGGGCAAATTTAGACCAGTTTAGCAGTCAATGTACCAACATTTTTTTTTTTTTTTTTTTTTTTTGCGGTATGCGGGCCTCTCACAGCTGCGGCCTCTCCTGCTGTGGAGCACAGGCTCTGGACGCGCAGGCTCAGTGGCCATGGCTCACAGGCCCAGCCGCTCCACAGCATGCAGGATCCTCCTGTACCGGGGCACAAACCTGTGTCCCCTGCATAGGCAGGCGGACTCCCAACCACTGCGCCACCAGGGAAGCCCAATGTTCCAGTATTTTATCTTACTTGAAATTATCTGGATATTCAATGAATTCCATTATTTAACTTAACAAAACTTTGAAGTTTCAAATTACAAAAAATCTGGAGAAACTATTTTAGATAGACTTACCCAAAACATAATTATTCCTAAAATGTTCACCTGAAAACTCTTCTCATTTATCTTTATTTTATAACTTACTTACGAATATGTCATCATACCAAGTTATTTTTTTCTTGCTGACAAACTCTGCAACAGAAATAACATGAATTTATTGACCTTCAGCAAACCTAGGTATGATAAAATTAGGACATGTCTGTATTGATTAAACCAACAAGCCTAAGCTAGCTCTAATACTAGACATCAATTTAATATTGAATATTTCCTAGATCACATAAACCTGAAATTCATTCTGTCCAGTTTCCTTTATATTTAGAAATATTTAATTTGTAAGAACTTACTTTTAAGCTAATTAAATAGAGCTCTTTTATAACTTTATTTTTTATACTTTCCAGAAGTAGAGAAATCTCATATGTATAATGTACACACAGACGTACAAACAGACAAAACTAGAGATCTCATAGCTTTACTTTAATAATTAGTTATGAGTGAGATATTACAATATAAACTTAGTAGTTTATGAATAACATTTGGAATAAGTTAAATTTATTTGCTCAGATGACTAAAGCTTTACTATGTGTGGAAAAGACTTTAAGATTCATATTTGTCTTAATAAATCTTTAGGGAAACTGTGAATTAGATTATGGGTGAGGGAGCCTTTCCAGCAGTTTGAGTTTTAAAAGGCCCCCCTTTTTTTCTGTTTTTTTATTATTCCTTTGTTTTCAGGTTTTACCTGATTGGGCTAAATAGGCTTAGTACCAGATTATTGTGAACTGTATTTACATTTCTAATTTGTAGAGATTTGCAAGACAAAGACAGTTGCTTTTAATTCTCCAAAGAAACAGTCTGTCACCTAAATAATATTAAAAGATTGATTTGCCCAACTATATTTTTTAATTTGCTTTTATATATCAGTGAGAAGATTTCCTCGTAAACTGATAATCAAGTGTTCTATGTTCTAGAATTTTAGGGTTCAATATATCATGCCTTCAAAAATGTGCATAAGGCGTCCAACAAAAGCCCTCTTTTTGAATGCACAGGTTAAACCCAGAGCAAAAATTTCTAATATTATTATTATTAATAGTAGTAGTAGTAGTAGCCCCTGAATATTGGCTCCCAGTTTTTACTTCACACTGTGTGGACTCAGGTAACCCTGTCGATTTCCTTTAGTAAGTTTAATTAATATTGTCGGAGTGGCAGATTTACATGACTTGTCTTATCATACCAAGCAGGTGAAGCATTCCCTAGTGAGATATAATGTCAATCACACAACATAATTAGGCAAAAATATGTAACCATCTTATATAAAGCCCATTGAAATATACCAGTTTATATAAACTTTCATCTCAATTCTGTCAACTGTTATACATTTAACTTTAGTTTCCATTAGGACCCCATCAACAAGCCTTGGTCTTACAAGGAGTCCAAGAAGCTTTCCTTTTATCCCCTGACCATTTAATCTACTTTTTTGTATAAAGGCTCTGGTGTCTCCAATGAGGAGTTGAGCTGAGGGAGTCAGGCCATTTTTCAATCTTTTAACTTGGTTAATTGGCCTAACTGTTGCCCTAAGCAATTGCTGGTCAGATATCTCAGTGTAATTTTTTTCTCCAGTCCTATATATATGTATATATATTACACTGAGGTAAATAGGCTGGGCATGTTTGGGGTCCTTTAATGTCAGGGACCAACAGGGGGTCTCTTTGGCCCATCCAACCTTAGGTAGTGTTGTAGAAAAAACTTTTGTTTTAATCATATTACTGTCCATTGTATTTATTCAATTTCTTAATAATCATCTAAAGATTTTTATCTTTTGGGAGGAGTTCTTTAAAATTTCCACCTAGTTGGGAAAAAAAAGTCTCTAGAACTTTTCCCCTCAGTTTTTTCTCCCACCCTTAATCAACCTAAGTAGCATTAATTAACCTAACATTTTTATTAGCATTTCAAAGACCCATTAAGGAGAAGTAGTGCCCACAAATAAGGCTTCTAAAACCATTTTTTGTTTGCTTGTTTGTTTGTTTTAAACTAAGGGAGTACTTAGGTTAGCCATTATATATATATTTTGCATCTGCCTTTTGATTTGATTTTTTCATAGGTGCCAATAAAGCCGTTATTTATAATGAGAGCTCTCTAAAAATTTACCAGTTTAAAAGTTTCTCCAATTTAAAGGATCCATTGTCTGGCCATTAATGAGTTATAACTTAGTAGCCACTCAAACCCATAAGATGCAAGAGCTGTCCCAAAAAGAGAGTGCAAAGAATGTATCCTCACAAGATCTAGAAAATTTACTCCCCCAAACAGTCTAAGAAAGTAAAGGGACTTTATCGTAAAGGTGGACACAACAAAGGTTAAGATGACAAAAGCCCTTTCTGGAAGCTCTTATGACAAATTTACCCTGAGAGTTGGCAGTCAGACCAAAAAAAAAAAAGAAAGAAAAAAGAAAAAAATGACCCAACAAACAAATAAAAACAGCAAAAAAACCAAAAAACTGCTCAGAATCCCTCCCTATTCAACTGGCTGCCAAAAGTACACCATATGTGTACCTTCCAGATGGCAGAGACCAAGCTCTCAAAACAAGGGGAAAAAAAAGAGTGCCTAAGAAGATCAGGTAGAACATCTACATCTCAAAGACATGGGAGAGATACGTAAGTTCCTCCTAGAAGTGCTTTTGTTTCTTTAAGGTCAGAATTCTGAAAAGATGCTTTAACAAGCTGGCTTTCTCTAACTTAACCGTATACACAGTAAAAGAGCCCTATCTTGGCTATTTTCAGTGTGAGATTTCCTTTAATTCCCATTTAGGTAAGTACTTGTAAGTATAAGTTTTGTAAGCACATAAATCTGGCTGGGGTGTTAGTTGGAGGCTGGGAAAGATGTTAGGCAAGCCTCTCATCTAATCACCCAGTTCGGAATACTCAGTGTCTCTCAACTGAGTAAATCCCAACATCGTTCAACAAGGCTTCCTTAGCACCTTTCAACTGAGAGAGTAATTGTTCCTAGTGTTTTTCAACCAGGCTCCCCCAGCTGAAAGCTGGGGGTCAGATACCTGTTACATGCTGCCAAGTAAAACTCAGGGTTATCAACAAATGATCAGGAGATCCAAGAACCAGGATTTTGTCTGGACTCTCCAAGGAAGTGGATGGGCACAAGAGGTCTCTTCTGGTACTAAGGTTCTGGACCCTCGTAGAGTTCAGGCAAACGAGAGAAGTCTGTTCTGGCTCCCTTCACTGGTCGTCATAATTGTTGACTTAAAAACATGCACAGCCTAATATTTGAGAATTATGTTTCATTCAGTGGACTTACTGAGGACTTAAGCCTGGGATACAGACATCACAAAAAACAGATATCCCAAGTTAATGATTTCAATGCTTTTCTATGTATGGGGAGATGCAAGAGTCTGGGCTTATTGAAATCATTCATTTGATATGCACCTTAACCATTTATCACCACTATTCTGTTTTTCTCCATCCTGAATTCCCCTCAGGGTGTACTGTTGGGGGTGACTGCAGTGGCTGATAACTTGATAATAACAATGTCTTTTGCTTACTGAAATGACAGGCAATATTTATTGTCCACAGTCTCTCATCTTTGCCATAAATCTGACCAATGTTTGGGAGGCATTTCATGACCAATTTTGTCCCACTGTACTAGGAAGGCTCATTCCTAGGGCAGGGGAGGAGTCTGTTGATAGGCCATTCAATGTGATAAATTTTGGATTAAGCCTTGTTGATAATCTAAAATTCTTTGGATCACCTGTTTTACTAATCTATTAAGATCCAGGAAATGTTTCTCCTTGTTGCTTCTTCCCATATGTAGAGTTGCACCACTACAATTATTCTATATAGAGTTATATTTATAATTGATTGCCTTAACTATCTAGGAACACTATCCTGTTTTCCTCCATCCTGAATTCCCCTCAGGGTGTACTGTTGGGGGTGGCTGCAGTGGCTGATGTCTTGATGGTCACAACATTGTTTGTTTACTGAAGTGACAGGCAATATTCTTTGTACACAGGCAATTCTTATAAAACTTCCAGAAAATTTGTGTGTGTGTGTGTGTAAATATAGACAAGTTTATTTTAAAATTTATATGGAAAAGCACAAGCCCTGGAATCGCAAAAATAATATTGACAATGAAGTATAAGGAAAATAATCTACATGATATTAAGGCTTACCATATATCTACAGTAATCAAGAGAATGTGGGGGCTTCCCTGGTGGCGCAGTGGTTGAGAATCCACCTGCTGATGCAGGGAATACGGGTTCGTGCCCGGTCCAGGAAGATCCCACATACCGCGGAGCGGCTGGGCCCGTGAGCCATGGCCGCTGAGCCTGCGCGTCTGGAGCCTGAGCTCCTCAATGGGAGAGGCCACAACAGTGAGAGGACCGTGTACCACACACACACACAAAAAAAGAGAATGTGGGATGGCAGAGGGATATATACATAGATCAATAGAACAGAAAAGAAAACCCAGGAATAGACTCAACTGATTTTTGACAAATTTTATGAAAATAATTTCATGGAGGAAGGATATATTTGTCAAAATATGGTGCTGAAGCAATTGGCCATACATAGGTGAAAAAATGAACATTGACCTAAAATCTCATGTGCTGTTTAAAAATTAAATCAAAATGGATCACTGACAAATAAGTAACATAGGGCTTCCCTGGTGGTGCAGTGATTGAGAATCCACCTGCCGATGCAGGGGACACGGGTTCATGCCCCGGAATGGGAAGACCCCACATGCCTGGAGTGGCTAGGCCTGTGAGCCATGGCCTCTGAGCCTGCGCATCCAGAGCCTGTACTCTGCAACAGGAAAGGCCACAACAGTGAGAGGCCCGTGTACCGCAAAAAATAATAATAATAAATAAAAAATAAATAACATAAAATTGTAAAATTAAAAAAAAAAAAAACAAGATAAAACCTTGAGGATCTAGGCCTAGGCAAAAAGTTCTTAGACTTGACACCTATTGACTTCAAACAAACAACACACAATGAGAGCTGTGAGTCAAGTTTATTCAGTGTCTTACTGAGGACTACAACCTGGGAGACAGCCTCTGAGTTTGCTCTGAGAAACTATTCAAAAGAGGTAAGGGGGGAGGTCAATATATATGTGATTTTGGCAGAAGGATATTTGCAGTCAAACAAACACACATCTCCATAGAAGCTTGCTACTAGCCACAAGGAACAGATATCCTAGTTAATGGTTTTAGTGCTTTTCTAAGTATGGGAAGATGCAAGAATCCAGGTATATAAAAATTTTCTCCTGAAAATATCTAACTATCTGAAGGCTTGTGCTGCCAGTGTTTGCAGAACAAAGGCAGAGTGCCTCATTCCTGATCTCTGTCCTGAATTCTTTTCAGGGTTTGTTGAAGGTCAGCAACTAGTGATTTAATTCTTGTAGAACTAAGTGGCGAGTGACATTCTTTAATTGGCACACCAAGATTATGATCTATAAAAGGAAAAATTCTAAAGTTTTATTTCATTAAAATTTAAAACTTTTGTTGTGTGAAAGGTCCTATTGAGTATGAAAATACCAGCTGCACACTTGGAGAAAATATTTTCAAGCTACATATTCAACAAAGCACTAGTATATAGACTATATAAAGAACTCATAAAAATGTTAAAAAAACAATTTAAATAGACAATGGGCAAAGACATGAAAAGACATTTCACTGAGGAGGATATACAGATGGCAAACAAACATGAAAAAGATGTTAACATCACTAGCCATTAGGGAAATGTAACTTAAAATCATAGAGAGATATCATTACACATCTATTACAAGAGTTAATATAAAAAATAAAAACAATATTAAATTCTGGTAACAAGCTGAAGAACTTGAATCATTCACACATTGTTGGTGGGAATGTAAAATGTTATGACCACTATGAAAAACAGGTTGGCAGTTGTTTTTTTTTCTTTTTTTACATCTTTATTGGAGTATAATTGCTTTACAATGTTGTGTTAGTTTCTGCTGTATAACAAAGTGAATCAGCTGTATGTATACATATATCCCCATATACCCTCCCTCTTGCACCTCCCTCCCACCCTCCCTATCCCACCCCTCTATGTGGTCACAAAGCACTAAACTGATCTCCCTGTGCTATGCAGCTGCTTCCTGATAGCTATCTATTTTACATTTGGTAGTGTATATATGTCAATGCTACTCTCTCACTTCTTCCCAGCTTCCCCTTCCCCCTACCCCCGTGTCCTCAAGTCCATTCTCTATGTCTAGGTTGGCAGTTTTTTAACAAGCTAAGCACATAACTACTATATGACCTAACAATTAAACCCCTAGCTACTTATCCTAGAGGAATAAAAACTTATGTTCACACATAAAAAACAATATACAAATGTTCATGTCTGATTTATTCATAATATCAAAAAACTGGAACCAACCAGATTTCTCAATGGATGAATGGTTGAACAGATTCTGTTACATTGATACAATTGGATACAACTCAGCAATAAAAAGGGATGAACTATTGATATACTTGAGCAACTAGGATGTTTCCCCAGGGAATTATGCTGAGTGAAAAAAGCCACGAAGTCATATACTGTATGATTCAATTGTTATCATGTTTTTTAATTGAAAAAATTATGGTAACAAAGACAGTTTATTGGTTAGCAGAGGTTAGATATACTTGATTGATTAATGGTCAGGGATGGGGGATGACAGAGAAAGGAAAGTGTGCTATGATAAGCAATGTGAGGGATCCTTGTGGTGATAGAATTGCTCAGTATATTGACTGTGGTGGTGCCTACAGGAACCAAAATATGTGATAAAAATTTTTAGAATTAAATACACATACACACACAGGAGTGCATTAAAATCTTGGGAAATCTGAATAAGGTTAGTTGATTATATCAATGTGAATATCCTGGTTGAGTGTCACAAAATGTTACCATTCTAGGAAAGGATAAAAGGTAGAGTAAAATTTTCTTTAAAAAAATTGTTTCCAGCCTTATTGACATACGGGTAACATATAACATTGTATAAATTTAAGGTGTATGACAGAATGATTTGAAATATGTATATGCTATGAAATTATTACCACAATAATTTTAGTTAACACATTCATCACCTCATGTAGTTACAATTGTTTTCTTGTGATGAAAACATTTAAAATATCTCTTAACAATTTTCAGATATACAATAAAGTGTTGTTAACTATAGTCACTATTCTATGCATTACAGCCCCAGAATTTATCTTATAATTGGAAGTTCGTTCCTTTTGACCACCTTCACCCATTTTCCCTCACCCCTGCCTCTGGCAACCACCAATCTGTTTTATGTTTCTATGAGTTTAGTTGTTTTCTTTTTTTAAGATTCCACATACAAGTGAGATCATGCAAAATTTGTCTTTTTGTCTGACTTACTTCACTTAGCATAAAAATCCAGTTTAAAAATTGTCAAATGGCCTGAACAGTTTTCCAAAGAAGACATAAAAAGGCCAGCAGGTACATGAAAAGGGGCTCAATATCACCAATGGTCAGAAAAATGCAAATCAAAGCCACACTGAGGGGCCTTCCCTGGTGGTCCAGTGGTTAAGACTCAGTGCTCCCAAATGCAGGGGGCCCGGGTTTGATCCCTGGTCAGGGAAAGAGATCCCGTACGCCACAACTAAAGAGCCCACATGCCTCAATGAAGATCCTACTTGCTGCAACTAAGACCCGGCACAGCCAAAAAAAAAAAACAAAAACCTCACACACAATGAGATGACCTCACACATTTTAGACTGGCTATCATTAAAAAGACAAGTAAGTGTTGGAGATATGGAGAAAAGAGAACACTTGTACACTGTTAGTGGGAATATGAATTGGTGCAGCCACTGTGGAAAACAGTGTGGAGGTTCCTCAAAAAATTAAAAATAGAACTACCATATGATCCGACAATCTACTTCTGGGTGTATATCTGAAGGAAATGAAATCACTATCTCAAAGAGATATCTGTACCCCTATGTTTGTTATAGCATTATTTACAATAGCCAAGACATGGAAACAACAAGTGAAGAAAGGATAAAGAAAATGTGTTGTATGTATAAAATGGAATATTATTTAGCCATAAAAGAAGGAGATTCTGCCATTTGCAATACCATGGATGAAACTTGAGGGAATTACACTAAATGAAATAAGTAACTTTTTCAATTAAAGGTATTACTCAGCCATAAAAAAAGAATTAAATAATGCCATTTGCAGCAACATGGATGGACCTAGAGATTATCATACTAAGTGAAGTGAGTCAAAGACAAATATCATATGATATCACTTATATGTGAAATCTAAAAAAATGATACAAATGAACTTATTTACAAAACAGAAACAGGCTCACAGACTTCAAAAACAAATTTGTGGTTACCAAAGGGGAAAAGTGGGGGGGATAAATTAGGAGTTTAGGATTAACATATACACATAACTATATATTAAATGGATAATCAACAAGGACCTACTGTATAGCACAGGGAACCCTACTCAATATTCTATAATAACCTATATTGGAAAATAATCTGAAAAATAATGAATGTATGTGTACATGTAACTGAATCACTTTGCTGTACACCTGAAATTAAAGCAACATTGTAAATCAACTATACTCCACATAAAATAAAAATTAAATTTTAAAAAAAGAAAGAAAACACATCTGACCTGGTCCTTCTGCTGCGGCCACACTTGTCCAACACTTGTCTTTTCATCACTTACTACATGTGACATGGTTATAGTGGACTCTCTGCCTTTAATAATGCTTTTTTTCCACTTCTTATACACCTACATGCCCCACACACCAGGATTTCCCACACTTTGCAACTAGTAACTTATCTGATTTTAAGTTGTCCTTCAAGGCTTAATATCAGGTTAGTGGTAGTGAGAGGGTAAAAATCACTGTTCAATTGGTGTGCAGGATAATGACCCCTCTTTTAGTACCAATACATAGACTTAGTTGTCATACATTTGGACATACACTGCTTCTACTTAGTGATCTTGCCTCATTAGCTGAAGGAGTTTTGATTCTGAAAAATCTTCACTCCTTCAGTTATTCCGGCTTTATGACCCCCAAGAACTTCCATATTGCTCTTATCCTCATAAAATCAATCATTTTTACAGCCAAACTGAGTTTTGTTATGGTTTTATCATTAACTAGTTGTGAGACCCTAAGAAAGGCCCTTTGCCTCTCTGGGCCTCATTTTCCTTCCGTTTAAGATGAGGGAGAATATTTATGGATATTCAAGCTATGAAATTTGACATATAGTTTTAAGTCTTCCTTCTAATATGAATTACCCCTGAAAGACCTTTATTTTCTCTCAACCTTCACTGCATTTGAAATTGATGCCAGGTGCTTCAGTGCTAACTTTTGTCCCAGTTGTTTGGTGTGTGTGATGAGAATGGAGCAGCTGTCTTATATCTCTGAACTTTTTTCAGCAAAATATAGTGATTAAGAACTTAGTTTTAGAGTCAGATGATCAAGGCTCACAGTCCCATCTTGACCACTTACTCTATTCCTTAGATAAATTATTTAAACTCCTTGCGACTCAGTGTACTCACCTGCAAAGTGGAGTTAATGCTTGTCTCTATCTCCTAAGGTTGTTGTGAGGAATGGATAAGGTGTTTAAATAAGTGCTTGACACTTCATCACCATACAGTTTTTAATATATATATACATTTATTTATTTATTTATTTATTTATTATTTATTTATTTATTATTTTTGGCTGCATTGGGTCTTCGTTGCTGAGTGCAGGCTTTCTCTTGTTACGGCGAGAGGGGGCTACTCTTCACTGTGGTGAGTGGGCTTCTCATTGTGGTGGCTTCTCTTGTTGTGGAGCATGAGGTCTAGGCACACGGGCTTCAGTAGTTGTGGCACGTTGGCTTAGTTGCTCTGCTGCCTGTGGGATCTTCCCGAACCAGGGCTCAAACCCATGTCCCCTGCATTGGCAGGCAGATTCTTAACCACTGCACCACCAGGAAAGTCCCCATACTTTGTTTTAATATTCATAACATCCTTGAACGATAGGTGTTTTTACCTCCCATTTCACAAATGAGAAACGGAGACTCAGAGAAATTAAATTTCCTAGGGTTAAACAACCATTAAGTGGTGGAACCTGGCTTGGAACTTAAGTTGGCCTGATTTCCAAGCCTGTGGTCTTCCCTCTTTTAATTGTTTATCGAGAGACACACTGACAAGTACTCATATGTTTTTTCTCTACAATGTCATAGCAAGGTTATTTTTAGTATGTTCTGATAATGGCTTTTTTCTATTCTTGTTATCAAAAACTACCAGTGTGGGGTGGTGGATGCAGACAAAAATGTTGCAACACATTTAAGTAAACAAAGAATGTTGCCTGCCATTCCAGTGAACAAAAGTTGCCCACCATCAAGCTATGAGCCACTACAACTGCCACCCCCACCTCCCTGCCAATGTGCCCTAAGGGGAATTCAGGAAGGAGAAAAAGAGGATACTGGTCCTAGATAATTAAATGCATATCCAAGGAATAATTTCAATGAGCCCAGACTCTTACATCTTCCCATACATAGAAAAGCACTAAAATCATTAACTTGTTTTTGTTATTAGCAGTAATCTTTTGAAGTTTCACTCCTTTTTTTTTCAGCAAAACCACTTATATATCCTGGCTACTCTCTTACCTCTTTGGAAGAGTTCCTCAGAGCTATCCAAGAGGCTATCTCCTGGGCTATAGTCCTCAGTAAGTTACCCAAATAAAACATAACTCACAACTTTTAGGTTGTGTGCTTTTGTTCAGTCCATATGGAAGAGGTCCTAGCAGATAAAAGCAAGATGAAAAGCCAGATATATAATTGTTACCAGTTCTTGTATCTATATGCTGTCAGTCAAGTGGCTGCAAAGTTTATTTTCTATGACCTTGACTCATACGATGGACAGAGGGGTAGAGGTATAGCTAGAAGGAGGCATTCAAGGGGAACAGCAGTTCAGAGCTTAGGGAAGCACCAGACATGAATAGCAGAAGGAATTTATTAATCTCTGTCCTCTAATATCTGATGAGATTATTTTGAAACCACTTCAATTCTTGTATTTGAAAAGTACTTAAACTCCACTCTTCGCCCCCCACAGCACCCCCAGCTCTTTCTAGATATTGTAGGACCTCCCAGTACTTGCTAACTTACAAGGGAAGGTTCCAGGATCAGTAACCAAAAGCTCTCTTGCTGCATATGAGATTACACTTTCATGTTTATGTTACTTTAATGGATTTTCCCCATCTTCTGACATGAATTAGAAGCATTCCTTTAATCCTAGCTTAGTCCTGCTAAGTACAACCTGCTGATTGCTCCAATATATAAAGATATAATCTGTAATCCACTGACTCTGTCAGGCAACTGGTTATAGGAGCAAACAGTCCTTTTTGATTGCTGCATATGCTTCCTGGAGCTAATTATAGTACCATCTCACATCTAGGTGTTCTCTTCAAGATTTGGTGATATTCTAGCCTCCACCTCCATGGGTGTTTCAAGTGACAAAAACAGTGAGGAAGAAAGGAAGGAAGGAAGGAAGGAAGGAAATAAAGAAAGAAAGAAGGAAGGAAATAAAGAAAGAAAGAAGGAAGGAAGGAATGAATGAATGAGAGGAAATAAAGGAGGGAGTGAGGGAGGAAAGAAGGAAGGGAGGGAGGGAGAGAGGGAGGAAGGGAGAAAGAAACAGAAAGAAAGAAAGATACAAAGAAAGAAAGGGAAATGAAGAGGAAAGATAAAGAAGCATTGTAGCCCCTCTATTTTCTCTAGTCAAGTGTGTAAATGTTTATGAACTATCTTATGTATCTTCCACCACCATACCAGGAGCCATGGAAGAAAAGAAAGTCATGGCATGTTCCTGCCTGTCCATCTAGTTGGGAATACAAGATTTATATACAAAATAATTATTGAACTATACAAGCCAGCACATGACAAAGTGCCAAATTATGTGGCCGAGATGCTAAGTGCTGATTGAATTCAAAAGAGGGGAGATAAATAGAGTTGGACAAGACTGCAAAGAAGAGCTAAGACTCAAAGAAGCAACAGGTAGACTGGATTACAGCATTTGGCCTAAAGTTTAAAAGTTAGACAGATGTGGGCTTGAATCTGAGCAGTAGGATCTCAGATGATTTCCCTTCTCTGAGTAGCCATTTCCTCATTTGTAAAATGCATGTGGTTTGGATGGGCTGATCATGAGTTTGGATCTTCAGTGAAAAGTTAGATTTTAAACTATAGATTTGTAATCTTTACTCTAAAGTAAGAAGGGAAGGAAAATTAATATGTGTTTCTGCTAGGGGAAAGCATACATTACCTCACTGATATATAATGCTACTGCAAGATCCGGCAGCTCTAGTCTTCTGGCTGGGCAATTACATCAAGGTATACTGCTGGTCTGCCTGCAAGTTGGAAAATTTTGCCTTTGGAGATGTTTTCACTGGTTATACCTAGACTGCTTTTTATCCATTCTATTTTTTTCCACCTGTCTCTCCATCTCCAATCCTTTATCCCTTGATGTCTTGTACTCTTTAGAGAGACATAATCTCAGTTTCTTTCACTTCTAAAGACAGTCTTTTTTATTATCTTTAAGATTCTAAATTTCCTTTAGTTTCAGAAATTGGGGCTCTGCAAGGGAGAGAAGTGTCCACATAATGACCCTTCATGCACTTGAAAGCAGTTACTAAGTTTCCTCTTCTTTACTGGCTAAAGCACACTATGAATATGGCTTTGTGGTATCTTAAAATTGAGCTCCAAGTGAACTTGTTGTACAACTTTTTTTATTTACCTTTATTACGAAGAATCACAACTCATTGCCCTCTGAGTTGCTGAGTCAATCCTTCTACACTTGTTAATTTTTCTTCAACTAGCTAACCTTTGAGGTTAAAATTATTTTACCTACAGTTCAGATTTCACAAATCTTTTACTCCAAAACCTATGCTTGTATGTCATCTCTAGCTCTAGCTTCCCTAACTCCAGGGAATAAAATGGGAGGTGATTGGTATACGAGTAGAGAGCTTTAATACTGGGCCACTCAGCATCTTGGAAATGGCCATCAGTCTCCTTACCCCACAAAGGATCAGGAAAATACATTTGCAATCATACACATCTTTGCCTAATGTTAAGTTACATTATTAAGACACACCTCCTTTGAAGACAAATATCTATTTCTTTTGAAAAGGCAAATGCTTAAAAAAGGTCAAATATTATGGTATATAGAGAATCCAAATTGATTATATTTAGTTTGCTTAAAAATTTCAATTCAAAAATACTTTCTGAAAAGAAAAACTTTCTGACTCTATAATACTTCAGCAGATTGTGAATTAGAAACAATTTCATTTACTTTAATAAGCTTTTGCTTCTCAGTACTTTTATCTTTCCAGACAGGCAAAGAAAAGCTAGCCATGTGGGTCTCCACATTGCATCCTTTTGCTCACTTAAATGTCTTATTTCATTTGTATGAAATAAGCTTTTTAAAGATGGTGTCATGATGGCTGGTGCACTTGCTAACACTGATGGTGGGAAAAGTTTATATTTTCAGGCTAGCTTGGCAAATGGATGACAACACTGGGAACTTGTTAGGTGTGTTTTCATTTGTCTCAACTCTGGAAAGAGTAGTTGTGTTTCCACCTCGCTGGATCACCTTGTTTCCAAAAGCACTATCAGATGGAAAGGGCAATGAGCAGTCAAAGGGATAAAAGATGACACTGTAAACCCTTTCCCACATCCACTAACAGGTTTTTTCTGGACATCTACTAAATACCTAGTTCTGCACAAGGCTACACAATATAGAGAAAGAAGAAAAAATAATGCCATATAAGGTGGCTGCTAGCCTATATAGTACCTTTGTGAAGATTAGGAAAAGACATCTCTTCCTGACAAACACACCCTGTGAGCAGGTCTTGGTTTGTAAATAAGGAAAAATGTGCCTTGTTGAGTAGATGTAGACCTTGGCAAGGAGAGCACGCTCTAGACTTCAGCCCCAGCTGTCCTTCCTGTTAGGGTGACTTTGTGCAGATTCCAGTTTACACATCTATATGTTATGGCCCTGGAATCCTGCCATAATCAGAGCACTGTGCATTCTCAACCTTGTATGATTCACTACTATCTTTGCAATAACCAAGCTACAGGCAGTGAGAGTTCATTCATTTTCTCAACAAATATTTAGGCATCTCTATTTTGAGCCAGTCAAACATTGTTCTAAGTGTTGTGAATACACCAGTGAACAAAACAAAACAAAGAAAATCCCTGCATTTGTGGATTTCACAAGTTTGGCTAGGATGAGGAGAGCAGAGAATGACATTCAAGCGAACATGGAAGCTTAGGGAATTGACATTTCATGGGTTCCTGCTATTTCCAAACACTTTCTATGGGGCAGTGCATAGATAAGGAAACAGGTTCAAGGAGTTAGGCTCACTTATCCAAGTTCCCACAGTAAAATAGGGATTGGACCCAGGTTTGAACCTTGATCCAGTTGCCAGGCAAGCCCATAGTGGTTCCTCCCATCCCACTTGGATGCCTTTCTAAGAAGCTTCACAGAGCCTGCAATATCAAGAGGACAGTAAAGAGATAAATTTGCCCTACCACATGGCCTAAGGGGGTATCATTTGGAGTATGGACTAGGAGTAATCTGGTACTAACTGGAAAAAGGGAAAAAATAACATTTAACTTCTCTGAATTCTGAGCTCTTTGCACCTTTGTGGCTCTATCACTTGGTGGTTTGTGGCAATAATCTAATTGAGATGTTTGTGATTAATATCAATACTGTACTAAAATATTCTTTTCATCTTCTTCTTGGTTTAGTTTCACACCTTTAAATTAAACTAAACAGCTAGGTCACCAAGATGGTGGAGTAGGAGGACATGGAGTCCATCTCCTTCCACAAATGCATCAAGAATACGTCTACAGATGGAACAATTCTCACAGAACACTGGGTGAACACTAGCAGAAGACCTTGGACAAGAAAGATCCCCGCATAACTGGGTAGAATGAAAGAAAGAAGGGAAAAAGAAGAGGAGAGGAGGCGGGATGTGATCTTTGCCCCAGGGGGGAGTTGAAACAGAGGAGAGTTTCCTGCATCTAGGAATTCCCATCACCAATGGGGCAATCAGTTGGGACAGAAAGGGAGCATCTGAGGCTATCAGAGAAGGATGAAACTGCCAGTCTGTGGCAGAAAGGACAGAGTGAGACCAACACAGGTTGTCTGTGCTATAGTCCTGCATGCTCCAGACTGGGACATGTGTCAGTTGGTGCACACAGGGGCTGAGAGCTGGAACGTGGGCATTTGAGAGCAAACCGGGGAAAGGACTGCTGTTGGCTGCAAGGAGACAGTCTGAGGGGATGGGAGCGAAGAAATCGGCAACTGGGAATGCTTGAGGAGGAAACCAAGTCTGCCATAGAAGCAAGGTGCCACTGTTGAGTGATGTGTAGGAGGTGGAGCTGCCATTGTAGCCTCTGTCTCCACTCGCTGATCCCCTGCCCTGCCAGGTGCTAAGAAAAGCTCCCAACAGGGCTGAACTTCTCATGCTATCCACCAGGTGCTAGGGCCAGAACTCTCACCCCCACAGCCTCTGCCTTTCCCATGCACCTATCACTGCCAGGGCTCCCACAATCCAGACAGTCAGGCCTCCTCCATTCCTTGTCCTCATTAGGACAGACCCAAGTGCTCCAGGGCAGCCTTGGGAGCAGATTCCTGTGGGAAATGGGGCTAAAACCACAGCTGAGCCCCAGGGGTTGGGGCAACGAAGGAAGAGGAACAAAAATCTTTCTGGGCAGCTGCACAAGCCACAGGTTAAATCCCCACAATTTGTTTGGTAAACCCTGCATCTATGGAATATCTGAATGGACAATGAGTGTTCCCACAAATGAAACTGGTCTAGCTATAGCAGCTGTGGACTTTGGGGAACAGTACACACAGCAGTGGGCCAGGTCAGAGTCTTAGCTGTCCCAAAAGTGGCCACAGAGGGTCCAGAGACCTACCTAGAGCTTTTGGAGGGCCTCCTGGAGAGGTGGAGGTTGGCTGTGACTCAGGGTGGGGGCAGGGACACTGACAGTTGAGACCCCAGGAAATATAATTATTACTACTTTTTAATGTTTTGTTCTGATGTTTTTTATTACTAATTTTTATATTTTTTACTTTTATGTAGTTTAAATTTTTAAAATATATTTAAAATTTTTTAATATTTCTATTTCTATATTACTTTTGTGTTGTTCTGTGTTTTTTCTTTTTTCTTTGCTTTGTTCTATTTTTGTTTGTTTTTTAATTTTTTTGGAGTATAGTTGCTGTACAATATTGTGTTACTTTCTACTGTATAGCAAAGTGAATCAGCTATATATAAACATATATCCCCTATTTTTTGGATTTCCTTCCCATTTAGGTCGCTACACAGCACTGAGTAGAGTTACCTAAACTAGAGAGTAGTATCTCATTAGTTATCTATTTTATACATAATATCAATAGTGTATATATGTCAATCCCAATCTCCCAATTCATTACACTCCTTTGCTCTATTTTGTTTTTTATCTTTTTTTCTTTCTTCTATTTGTTCTTAACTTTTAAAAATCGTTTTTTTGAGTTTGTTTTGCTTTCTTTCCTTTTTCCTTCAGTTTAAATTCTGCTTTTGTTTTGTTTTTTATTTTTTTTGTTAGTTTTGTTTTTAATTGTTTGATATCATTTTGGTGTTCTTTCATTTGTCTGGTTGTACTCTTGTTTTATGTTTTCTCTGTTTTTATGTTTGTTTCTTTTGTATGTGTGTGTGTTTGGTTTTGCTTTTAACATTTGTCTGGTTGTTCTCTTGTTTGTTGTTTTCTCTGTTTTTATGTTTGTTTCTTTTGTATGTGTGTATGTTTGTTGTTTGGTTGGTTTTGCTTTTACCATATGTCTGGGGTTTTGTTTACTTGTTTTTAATTGTTGTTGTTGATGTTTGTTTGATTTTGTCTTTGTTATATTTTTAAACATTTTATTTATTTTTGGCTGCTTTGGGTCTTCGTTGCTGCACATTGGCTTTCTCTAGTTGTGGCGAGCCGGGGCTAACCTTTGTTGTGGTGTGTGGGCTTCTCATTGCAACGGCTTCTCTTGCTGTGGAGGATGGGCTCTAGGCATGCGGGCTTCAGTAGTTGCAGGTCAGGGGCTCAGTAGTTGTGGCTCACGTGCTCTAGAGTGCAGGCTCAGTAGTTGTGGTTCATGGGCTTAGTTGCTCCATGGCATGTGGGATCTTCCTAGACAAGGGATTGAACACATGTCCCCTGCACTGGCAGGCATATTCTTAACCATTGCACCACCAGGGAAGTCCTTTGCTATTGGTCATGGGTTTTTTTGTCTGTTTTGACTCGTTTTCTCCCTGCTCCTTTTGTTCTTCTTATTTTTCTTTTTTCTTTTCTTTTTCTTTTCCCACTTTTTGCCTAGCTGTGTGGCTTGCACGTTATTGGTGCCCAGACTAGGGGTTGGGCCTGAGCCTCTGGGTGGGAGTGCTGAGGCCAGGGCACTAGAATACCAGAGAATTCTCAGCCCAAGAGAATATTAAATGGCAAGAACTCTCCTCAGGTCTCCATCTCAACTCTGAGACCAGGCTCCACCCAACTGTCTTCAGGCTCCAGGGCTGAATCAATGCCCCATGCCAAACAACAAAAAAGACAGGAACACAAAACCACCCATCAGCAGACAGGCTGCTTAAAGTTGTACTAAGCCTACAGACACCCCCAAAACACATGATGTGACACACCTGTGCCCATCAGTGGGATAAGATCCTGCTCCACCCACAAGAACACAGGCACCATTCCCCTCCACCAGGAAGCCTACACAAACCACTGGATCAAGCTCAACCACTGGGGTCAAACACTAGAAGCAAGAGGAACTACGACCTTGCTGCCTTCAGAAAGGAGACCTCAAACACAGTAAGTTAGACAAAATGAGAAGACAGAGAAATATGTTGCAGACGAAGGAGAAAGTTAAAAACCCACAATAACAAATAAATGAAGAGGAAATAGTCAATCTACCTGAAAAACAATTCAGGGTAATGATAGTAAAGATGGTCCAAAATCTTGGAAATAGAGGGGAGAAGATACAGGAAATATTTAACAAGGACTTAGAAGAATTAAAGAACAAACAAACAGTGATGAACAGCATAATAACTGAAATTAAAAATACATTAGAATGAATCAATAGCAGAATAAATGGCAGAGGAATGGATAAGACACCTGGAAGACAGAATGGTGGAAATAACTGCTGCAGGGCAGAATAAAGAAAAATGAATGAAAAGAATTGGCGACAGTCTCAGAGACCTCTGAGACAACATTAAAAGCACAAATATTCGAATTGCAGTGTGTCCCAGAAGAATAAGAGAATGAGAAGGTGTATGAGAAAATATTTGAAGACATTATAGTTGAAAACTTCCCTAACATGGAAAAGGAAATAGCCACCCAAGTCCAGGAAGTGCAGAGTCCCATACAGTATAAACCCAAGAAGAAACAAGACAAGATGTATATTAATTAAACTAACAAAAATTAAATACAAAGAAAAAATATTAAAAGCAACAAGGGAAAAGCAACAAATAACATATAAGGGAATCCCATAAGGTTATTAGCTGATTTTTCAGCAGAAATTCTGCAGGCCAGAAGGGAGTGGCAGAATATTTTTGAAGTGATGAAAGGGAAATCCAACAAGCAAGATTTCCCTACAGAGCAAGGTTCTCCTTCAGATTTGACAGAGAAATCAAGAGCTTTACAGACAAGCAAAAGCTAAGAGAATTCAGCACCACAGACCAGCTTTGTGACAAATGCTAAAAGAAATTTTCTGGCAGGAAACACAATAGAAGAAAAGACTTACAAAAACAAACTCAAAACAATTAAGAAAATGGTAATAGGAATGTACATATCAAAAATTACCTTAAATGTAAATGGATTAAATCCTCCAACCAAAAGACACAGACTGGCAGAATGGATACAAAAACAGCACCTACATATAGGTTGTCTACAAGATACCTACTTCAGATCTAAGGACACATACAGACTGAAAGTGAGGAGATAGGAAAAGATATTCCATGCAAATGGAAATCAGAAGAAAACTGGAGTAGCAATACTCATAACAGACAATATAGACTTTAAAATAAAAACTCTCACAAGAGATGAGGAAAGACACTACATAATGATCAAGAGATCAATGAAAGAAGAAAATATAACAATTGTAAATATGTATGCACCCAACATCAAAGAACCTCAATACTTAAGGAAAACACTAACAGCCATAAAAGGGAAAATCAACAGTAACACAATAAAAGTGGAGGACTTTAACACACACTTACACCAACGGACAGATCATCCAGACAGAAAATTATAAGGAAACACAAGCTTTAAATGACAGATTAGATCAGATAGACCTAATTGATTTTATAGGACATTCCATCTGCAAGCAGTAGAATACAATTTCTTCTCAAGTGCACACAGAACATTCTCCAGGATAGATCGCATCTAGGGTCACAAATGAAGCCTTGGTAAATTGAAGGAAATTGAAATCATATCAAGCATCTTTTCTGACCACAATGCTATGAGATTAGAAATGAACTACAGGAAAAAAACTGTAAAAAACACAAACACATGGAAGCTAAACAATATGCTTTGAAATAATCAAGAGATCACTGAAGAAATCAAAAAGGAAAACAAAAAATTACCTAGAAACAAATGACACCAAAAACACCATGAAACAAAACCTATGGGATACAGCAAAAGCAGTTCTAAGAAGGAAGTTTATAGCAATACAATACTACCTCAAGAAAAAATAAAAATCTCAAATAAGAAAATCTAACTTTACCCTAAAGGAACTAAAGAAAGAGGAAAGAAAACCCAAAGTTAGCACAAGGAAAGAAATCATAACTATTAGAGCAGAAATAAATGAAATAGAAGCAAAAAAAAAATAGTAAAGATCAAAAAAACTAAAAGCTGGTTCTTTGAGAAAATAAACAATATTGAAAAACCCTTAGCAAGACTCATCAAGAAATAAATGGAGAGGACTCAAATCAATAAAATTAGAAATGAAAAAGAAGTTACAACTGTTGAAGAAATACAAAGGATCATAAGAAATTACCAGAAACAACTATATGCCAATAAAATTGACAAACTGGAAGAATGGGACAAATTTTTAGAAAGGTACAACTTTGCAAGACTGAACCAGGAAGAAATAGAAAATATGAACAGAGCAATCACAAGTAATGAAATTGAAACTGTGATTTAAAATCTTCCAACAAACAAAAGTCTAGGACCACATGAATTCTATCAAACATTTAGAGAAGAGAAAACACATACCATTCTCAAACTCTTCCAAAATATTACAGAGGGAAGAATACTTCCAAAGTAATTCTATGAGGCCACCATCACCCTGATACCAAAACCAGACATAGATATCATGCAAAAAAAGAAAATAACAGGCCAATATCACTGATGAACACAGAGGCAAAAATCCTCAACAAAATACTAGCAAACCAAATGCAACAACACATTAAAAGCATCATACTCTATGATCGAGGGTGATTTATCCCAGGGATGCAAGAATTCTTCAACATACACAAATCAATCAATGTAACATACTATATTAACAAATTGAAGAATAAAAATCATATGATCTCAATAGATGCAAAAAAGCTTTTGAACAAATTTAACACCTATTTATGATAAAAACTCTCCAGAAAGTGGGCAATGAGGGAACCTACCTCAACATAATAAAAGCCATATATGGCAAATCCATGGGAAACCTTATTCTCAATGGTTAAAAACTAAAAGCATTTACTCTAGGGGGGAGAGCGAGAAGATGGCGGAAGAGTAAGACACAGGGATCACTCTTCCTCCTCACAGATACATCAGAAATACATCTACACGTGGAACTTCTCCTATAGAACACCCACCGAATGCTGGCAGAAGACCTCAGACCTCCCAAAAGCCGTGTGGATAAAAGGCTTTTGGCACTCCAGCCAGGTGTCAAGGCTGTGTCTCTGAGGTGGGAGAACTAACCTCAGGACACTGGTCCACAAGAGACCTCTCAGCTCCATGTAATATCAAATGGTGAAAATCTCCCAGAGATCTCCATCTCAACACCAAGACCCAGATTCACTCAAGGACCAGCAACGAACAGTGCTGGACACCCTATACCCAACAAAGAGCGAGACAGGTCTACAGCTCCATCCATTAGCAGAGAGGCTGCCTAGAATCACAGTAAGACTACCGACATCCCCATACACGCCCCAAGATGTGGACCTGCCCACCAGGGAGACGGGATCCAGCCTCATCCACCAGAACAGGGGAACTGGTCCCCCCAACCAGGAAACCTGCTCAACCCACTGAACCAACCTCAGCCACTGGGGACAGCCACCAAAAATAGATAGAAATACGAACCTGCAGCCTGCAAAAGGGAGACCCCAAACACAGTAACATAAGCAAAATGAGAAGACAGAAAAACACACAGCAGATGAAGGAACAAGATAAAAACACACCAGACCTAACAGATGAAGAGGTAATAGCCAATCTACCTGAAAGAGAATTTAGAATAATGATGGTGAAGATGATGCAAAATCTTGGAAATAGAATAGACAAATTGCAAGAAAGAGTTAACAAGGACCTAGAAGAAATAAAGAGGAAGCAAGTAACGATGAGCAACACAATAAATGAAATGAAAAATACTCTAGACGGGATCAGTAGCAGAATAACTGAGGCAGAAGGACGGATAAGTGACCTGGAAGATAAAATAGTGGAAATAACTACTGCAGAGCAGAAGAAAGAAAAAAGAATGAAAAGAACAGACGACAGTCTCAGAGATGTCTGGGACAACATTAAACGCAACAACATTCGAATCATAGGGGTCCCAGAAGAAGAAGAGAAAAAGAAAGGGACTGAGAAAATATTTGAAGAGATTATAGTTGAAAACTTCCCTAATATAGGAAAGGAAATAGTCAACCAAGTCCAGGAAGCACAGAGAGTCCCATACAGGATAAACCCAAGGATAAACACGCCGAGACACATAATAATCAAACTGTCAAAAATTAAATACAAAGAAAACATATTAAAAGCAGCAAGGGAAACACAACAAATAACACACAAGGGAATCCCCATAAGGCTAACATCTGATCTTTCAGCAGAAACTCTACAAGCCAGAAGGGAGTGGCAGGACATATTTAAAGTGATGAAGGAAAAAACCGACAACCAAGATTACTCTACCCAGCAAGGATCTCATTCAGATTTGATGGAGAAATTAAAACGTTTACAGACAAGCAAAAGCTGAGAGAGTTCAGCACCACCAAACCAGTTTTACAACAAATGCTAAAGGAACTTCTCTAAGTAAGAAACATAAGAGAAGGAAAAGACCTACAAGAACAACCCAAAACAATTAAGTAAATGGTAATAGGAACGCACATATCAATAATTACCTTAAATGTAAATGGATTAAATGCTCCCACCAAAAGACACAGACTGGCTGAATGAATACAAAAACAGGCCCCATATTTATGCTGTCTACAAGAGACCCACTTCAGACCTGGGAAAATTACAGGCTGAAAGTGAGGGGGTGGAAAAAGATATTCCATGCAAATGGAAATCAGAAGAAAGCTGGAGTAGCAATTCTCATATCAGACAAAATAGACTTTAAAATAAAAACTATTACAAGAGACAAAGAAGGACACTATATAATGATCAAGGGATCGATCCATGAAGAAGATATAACAATTGTAAATATTTATGCACCCAACATAGGCGCACCTCAATACATAAGGCAAATACTAACAGCCATAAAAGGGGAAATCGACAGAAACACAATCATAGTCGGGGACTTTAACACCCCACTGTCACCAATGGACAGATCATCCAAAATGAAAATAAATAAGGAAACAGAAGCTTTAAATGATACATTATACAAGATGGATTTACTTGATATTTATAGGACATTCCATCCAAAAACAACAGAATACACATTTTTCTCAAGTGCCCATGGAACATTCTCCAGGATAGATCATATCTTGGGTCACAAATCTAGCCTTGGCAAATTTAAGAAAATTGAAATCGTATCAAGTATCTTTTCTGACCACAACACTATGAGACTAGACATCAATTACAGGAAAAGATCTGTAAAAAATACAAACACATGGAGGCTAAACAATACACTACTTAATAACGATGTGATCACTGAAGAAATCAAAGAGGAAATCAAAAAGTACTTAGAAACAAATGACAATGGAGACACGACGACTCAAAACCTATGGGATACAGCAAAAGCAGTTCTAAGAGGAAAGTTTATAGCAATACAATCATACCTTAAGAAACAGGAAGCATCTCGAATAAACAACTTAACTTTGAACCTAAAGCAATTAGAGAAGGACGAACAAAAAAAACCCAAATTTAGCAGAAGGAAAGAAATCATAAAGATCAGATCAGAAATTAATGAAAAAGAAATGAAGGAAACAATAGCAAAGATCAATAAAAGTAAAAGCTGGTTCTTTGAGAAGATAAATAAAATTGATAAACCATTAGCCAGACTCATCAAGAAAAAAAGGGAGAAGACTCAAATCAATAGAATTAGAAATGAAAAAGGGGATGTAACAACTGACTCTGCAGAAATACAAAAGATTATTAGAGATTACTACAAGCAACTGTATGCCAATAAAATGGACAACCTGGAAGAAATGGACAAATTCTTAGAAATGCACAACCTGCCAAGACTGAACCAGGAAGAAATAGAAAATATGAACAGACCAATCACAAGCACTGAAATTGAAACTGTGATTAAAAATCTTCCAACAAACAAAAGCCCAGGACCAGATGGCTTCACAGGCGAATTCTATCAAACATTTAGAGAAGAGCTAACACCTATCCTTCTCAAACTCTTCCAAAAGATAGCAGAGGTAGGAACACTCCCAAACTCATTCTACGAGGCCACCATCACCCTGATACCAAAACCAGACAAAGACGTCACAAAGAAAGAAAACTGTAGGCCAATATCACTGATGAACATAGATGCAAAAATCCTCGACAAAATACTAGCAAACAGAATCCAACAGCACATTAAAAGGATCATACACCATGATCAAGTGGGGTTTAGTCCAGGAATGCAAGGATTCTTCAATATACGCAAATCAATCAACGTGATACACCATATCAACCAACTCAAGGAGAAAAACCATATGATCATCTCAATAGGTGCCGAGAAAGCTTTTGACAAAATTCAACACCCATTTATGATAAAAACCCTGCAGAAAGTAGGCATAGAGGGAACTTTCCTCAATATAATAAAGGCAATATATGACAAACCCACAGCCCGCATTGTTCTCAATGGTGAAAAACTGAAACCATTTCCACTAAGATCAGGAACAAGACACGGTTGCCCACTCTCACCACTCTTATTCAACCTAGTTTTGGAAGTTCTAGCCACAGCAATTAGAAAAAATAAAGAAATAAAAGGAATCCAAATAGGAAAAGAAGAAGTAAAGCTGTCACTCTTTGCATATGACATGATACTATACATAGAGAATACTAAGGATGCTACCAGAAAACTATTAGAACTAATCAATGAATTTGGTAAAGTAGCAGGATACAAAGTTAATGTACAGAAATCTCTGGCATTCTTATACACTAATGATGAAAAATCTGAGAATGAAATTAAGAAAACACTCCCATTTACCATTGCAACAAAAAGAATAAAATATCTAGGAATAAACCTACTTAAGGAGAAAAAAGACTTGTATGCAGAAAACTATAAGACACTGATGAAAGAAATTAAAGATGATACAAATAGGTGGAGAAATATACCATGTTCTTGGATTGGAAGAATCAACATAGTGAAAATGACTGTATTACCCAAAGCAATCTACAGATTCAGTGCAATCCCTTTAAAATTTCCACTGGCATTTTTTACAGAACTAGAAAAAAGAATTTCACAATTTGTATGGAAACACAAAAGACCCCGAATAGCCAAAGCAATCTTGAGAACGAAAACTGGAGCTGGAGGAATCAGGCTCCCTGACTTCAGACTATACTACAAGGCCACAGTAATCAAGACAGTATGGTACTGGCACAAAAACAGAAATATAGATCAATGGAACAGGATAGAAAGCCCAGAGATAAACCCACACATATATGGTTACCTTATCTTTGATAAAGGAGGCAAGAATATACATTGGAGAAAAGACAGCTGCTTCAATAAGTGGTGCTGGGAAAACTGGACAGCTACCTGTAGAAGTATGAGATTAGAACACTCCCTAACACCATACACAAAAATAATCTCAAAATGGGTTAAAGACCTAAATGTAAGGCCAGACACTATCAAACTCTTAGAGGAAAATATAGACAGAACACTCTACGACATCAATCACAGCAAGATCCTTTTTGACCCACCTCCTAGAGAAATGGAAATAAAAGCACAAATAAACAAATGGGATCTAATGAAACTTAAAAGCTATTGCACAGCAAAGGATACCATAAACAAGACCAAAAGGCAACCCTCAGAATGGGAGAAAATATTTGCAAATGAAGCAACTGAAAAAGGATTAATCTCCAAAATTTATAAGCAACTCATGCAGCTCAATAACAAAAAAACAAACAACCCAATCCAAAAATGGGCAGAAGAACTAAATAGACATTTCTCCAAAGAAGATATACAGATAGCCAACAAACACATGAAAGAATGCTCAACATCATTAATCATTAGAGAAATGCAAATCAAAACTACAATGAGATATCATCTAACACCAGCCAGATTGGCCATCATCAAAATCTCTAGAAACAATAAATGCTGGAGAGGGTGTGGAGAAAAGGGAACACTCTTGCACTGTTGGTGGGAATGTAAAATGATACAGCCCCTATGGAGAACAGTATGGAGGTTCCTTAAAAAACTACAAATAGAACTACCATATGACCCAGCAATCCCACTACTGGGCATATACCCTGAGAAAACCACAATTCAAAAAGAGTCATGTACCAAAATGTTTATTGCAGCTCTATTTACGATAGCCAGGACATGGAAGCAACCTAAGTGTCCATCAACAGATGAATGGATAAGGAAGATGTGGCACATATATACAATGGAATATTACTCAGCCATAAAAAGAAATGAAACTGAGTTATTTGTAATGAGGTGGATAGACCTGGAATCTGTCATACAGAGTGAAGTAAGTCAGAAGGATAAAAACAAATACCATATGCTAACACATATATATGGAATGTAAGAAAAAAAAATGTCATGAAGAGATTAGTGGTAGGACTGGAATAAAACACAGACCTACTAGATCATGGACTTGAGGATATGGGGAGGGGGAAGGGTAAGCTGTGACGATGTGAGAGAGTGGCAGGGACATATACACACTACCAAATGTAAATTAGATAGCTAGTGGGAAGCTACAGCATAGCACAGGGAGTTCACCTCTGTGCTTTGTGACCACCTAGAGGGGTGGGATAGGGAGGGTGGGAGGGAGGGTGACAAAAGAGGGAAGAGTTATGGGAACATATGTATATGTATAACTGATTCACTTTGTTGTAAAGGAGAAACTAACACACTATTGTAAAACAGTTATACTCAAATAAAGATGTTAAAAAAATAATAAAAAATAAAAGCATTTACTCTAAAGTCAGAAACAAGACAAGGATGCCCACTCTCACTACTATTATTCAACATAGTGTTAGAAGTCCTAGTCACAGAAATCAGAGAAGAAAAATAAATAAAAGGAATCCAAATTGGAAAAGAAGAATTAAAACTGTTACTGTTTTCAGATGACATGATACTATACATAGAGAATCCTAAAAATGCTACCAGGAAACTACTAGAGCTAATCAAAGAATTTGGTAAAGTAGCAGGATACAAAATTAATGCACAGAAATCTCTTGCATTCCTATACACTAACGATGAAAAATCTGAAGGATAAGTTAAGGAAACAATCCCATTTACCATGGCAACAAAAATAATAAAATACCTAAGAATAAACCTACCTAAGGAGGCAAAAGACCTGTAAGCAGAAAACTATAAGATAATGATGAAAAATATCAAAGATGACACAAATAGATGGAGAGTTATACCATGTTCTTGGATTGGAAGAAACAATATTGTGAAAATGATTTTACTTCCCAAAGCAATTTACAAATTCAATGCAATCCCTATCAAACGACCTCTGGCATTTTTCACAGAACTAGAACAAGAAATTTCACCATTTGCATGGAAACACAAAAGACCCCAAACAGCCAAGGAAATCTTGAGAAAGAAAAATGGAGCTGGAGCAATCAGATGCCCTGACTTCAGACTATACTACAAAGCTACAGTAATCTAGACAGTATGGTACTGGCACAAAAACAGAAATATAGATCAATGGAACAGGTTATAAAGCCCGGAGATAAGCTCATGTACATATGATCACCTTATTTTTGATAAAGGAGGAAAGAATATACAACGGAGAAAAGATAGTCTCTTCAATAAGTGGTGCTAGGAAAACTGGACAGCTACATGCACAAATGAAATTAGAACACTTCCTAATCCCATACACAAAAATAAACTGAAAATGGATTAAATACCTAAATGTAAGGCCAGACACTATTGAACTCTTAGAGGAAAGCATAGGCAGAACACTCTCTGACACAAATCACAGCAAGATCTTTTTTGACCCACCTCCTATAGTAATGAGAATAAAAACAAAAATAAGCAAATAGACCCTAATTAAACTTAAAAACTTCTGCACAGCAAATGAAACCATAAAGAAGACAAAAAGACAACCCTCAGAATGGCCGAAAGTATTTGCAAATGAAGCAATTGACAAAGGATTAATCTCCAAAATATATAAGCAGCTCATGCAGCTCAATATCAAAAAAAACAAACAACCCAGTCAAAAAACAGGTGGAAGATCTAAATAGACATTTCTCCAAAGAAGGCGTACAGATGGCCAACAAACACATGAAAAGATGCTCAACATCTCTAATCATTAGAGAAATTCAAATAGAAACTTCAATGAGGTATCACCTAACACCAGTCAGAATGGCCATCATCAAAAAATCTACAAACAATAAATGCTGGAGAGTGTGTGGTGAAAAGGAAACCCTCTTGCACTTTTTGTGGGAATGTAAATTGATTCAACCACTATGGAGAACAGTATGGAGGTTCTTTAAAAATATAAAAATAGAACTACCATATGACCCAGCAATCCCACTACTGAGCGCATATCCAGAGAAAACCATAATTCAAAAAGACACATGCACACCAGTGTTCATAGCAGCACTATTTACAATAGGCAGGACATGGAAGCAAACTAAATGTCCATCAACAGAGGAGTGGATAAAGAAGATGTAATATATCTAATGGAATATTACTCAGCCATTAAAATGAACAAATTGGGTCATTTGTAGAGACATGGATAGACCTATAGACTGTCATACAGAGTGAAGTAAGTCAGAAAAACAAATACAGTATATTAACACAGATATGTGGAATCTGAAAAAAAATTGGTATACATCTTATTTACAAAGCAGAAATAGAGACATAGATATAGAGAATAAACATATGGATATCGAGGGGGAAAGGGAAGGTGGGATGAATTGGTTGTTTGGGATTGACATATATACACTATTGATTTTATGTATAAAATAGATAAGTAATGAGAACCTACTGTATAGCATAGATAACTCTACTCAATGCTCTGAGGTGACCTAAATAGGAAGGAAATGGAAAAAAGGGGATATATGCATACGTATTGCTGATTCACTTTTCCGTGCAGCAGAAACTAACACAATATTGTAAAACAGCTATACTCCAATAAATTTTTTTAAAAATACAATACTATTTTATATTAATACAATTAAAATATTTAGAAAATAACAAGAAAATAAAGCTAAAGATCTAGCATTACCTTATAGTAGCCCAGTAATTGGCTAGTTCAGTAAACAGGACTATGAGCTAATAGTGTACCTTTGAAACCAATGTTTTATGCAAAAATACTTTGATACATTTTTCTGTTAATTGTTGAAATATTTTGACACATCTTAATATACGTTTTGAGAATGTCTTCTAAGACTGAAAGACCACTTTTTATCTAGCCAAAGCCTTCCTTTGTGTGTTTTTCTAATGGACAGTCAGCCTGTCAGTTTGACTCAATCAGTCAGTGCCCATACGATTCAATGCCCCTACAATTTGTTCCAGGAGGGAAAAAAAAAAAGATGCTTTGCAGTTAATCATTTATTCCAGGTTTAGAATTTTCCTCAACTGATAGTTATACCTGATTCTTTAAAATTCCTTTCAAATATCTGCAGTTTATAGGCCCATGGAACACCATCACTTTTGGTCAGATAGGCCTTCTAGGCTGGAGTGATATTTTTTCAGCTTAGTTGAAATTAGATGGTGAAAGACAAATACCATATGATTTCACTCATATATGGAATATTAAAAATGCAAACAAACAAAAAGAATATAAATAAATAAACCAAACTAAACAGAAACAAATATGTATATACAGAGAATGGAGTAGTAATTAACAGAGGGGAAGTTGGGGGAGGGTGAAATTGGTAAAGGGGGTCAACTGCATAGTGACCGATGGAAACTAACTTTTGGTGGTGAGTACTCTGTAGTGTATACAGAAGTTCAAATATAATGTTGTACACATAAATCTTATATAATATTATAAACCAATATTACCTCAAAAAATTCAAGTGCAGGATTTCTGGTTAGATGTCCTGCAATACATTCTTACTCTGAGTGTGTCCTGTGGACTAGGAAGGCTCTGGCTAGACAATCTCTAGCCCTGGGATGGTCTTCTTTCTTGTGTTTCCTACTTTTCTCATCTAAAACTTAGAACTTCAAGCCTGGCCAAGGCCTTGGAGATGATTAAGTTCAAACAGAGGAATTGAGATAGAATAAGGAAAAAAACTTGTTCAAGGTCACATGTAAGGTAAAATAGACACATAACATTATTTTCTCTATGAACCCCTTTGGCAGTGTGATGAAACCTATGAACCCCTTCGATAAATAATGTTTTCAAATGCATAAAATGAAAAAAGTATGATGGCATATTGAAACAGTTATTGAAATATTTTTAAACAAAATATGTGATATATGTATTTCTTCTTTAATGCATACATAACAAGATTTAGCATCAAGTCCTGTAACTACCTTCATTTTGGAATAATGATGAGCTTAAATGTTATTTAGAGATAACTGGAATAATTAATATGATGTGAAGCTATTTGTGATTTCTATTGCTGACAAAGTCTCAGGTAATGTAAATACTACTATGGTTTGTTGCCTATTGTCATCATTGGATAAAATGTTAAATTTTAGTTAGAGGTTAGTAAAAATTAAGTTTTAATTTTTCCAACCCACGTTCATAAACTCTCTGACTTCTACAAACCCTGTGGACAGCAGATTAAGAACTCCTGATTCAGAGGCAAAGCCTGTTTCCACGTCTGCAAATAGGAATAACATCTTCCTCACAGAGCTATTATGATCATTGGGTGAGATAGCATATAGAAATACAGTTACTACAGAATCTGTCTTCCATTAGAATTCTTATGAGGACTGTTATTAGCCATCAGTAGCAATCCTATACCATGCTCTTTATTTTTTATTTATTTATTTATTTATTTATTTATTTATTTATTTATTTATTTATTTATTTATTTATTTATTTTTGCGGTACGTGGGCCTCTCACTGTTGTGGCCTCTCCTGTTGCGGAGCACAGGCTCCGGATGCGCAGGCTCAGCGGCCATGGCTCACGGGCCCAGTCGCTCTGCGGCACGTGGGATCTTCCCAGACCGGGGCACGAATCCGTGTCCCCTGCATCGGCAGGCGGATTCTCAACCACTGCGCCACCAGGGAAGCCCCTATACCATGCTCTTTACATAGTGTACTTTCAATACACTATTCTGACCTTCTCCTCCACTTCCTTGTTTATGTCCCTTATTTCAATTCTTTCTTTTCACTCCATTTACCAATCTCATTAATTTTCTTTTTTTCCCACATCTTTATTGGAGTATAATTGATTTACAATGGTGTGTCAGTTTCTGCTTCATAACAAAGTGAATCAGTTTTACATATACATATATCCCTATATATCTTCCCACTTGCGTCTCCCTCCCTCCCACCCTCCCTATCCCACCCCTCTAGGTAGTCACAAAGCACCGAGCTGACCTCCCTGTGCTATGCGGCTGCTTCCCAGTAGCTATCTGTTTTACATTTGGTAGTGTATATATGTCCATACCACTCTCTCACTTTGTCCCAGCTTACCCTTACCCTTCCCTGTGTCCTCAAGTCCATTCTCTAGTAGGTCTGTGTCTTTAGTCCCGTCTTGCCCCTAGGTTCTTCATGACCATTTTAATTTTAGATTCCATATGTATGTGTTAGCATATTTTCTCTTTCTTTCTCACATACTCTCTCCTTGACTTTTCCCTACCTTTCTTTCCTTCTCTTCTCCCTCTCTTTTCCCACAACTCTTTTTAGGCTCTCCACCTCTATATCTCCTCTGAGAGACAAATAAACCTCTGTGTTTAGGGTTTTGCAAAAGGGCTTTCATTCCAGTTTTCTTACTATGTGTTTATTTTCTTTTCTCTCCCTCACCACCAGTCAAATTGAGCTATGAACATATAGCAACACATAAAAAAACAGCCCCACTCACAGACCAGTTTGCTATCACATATACTGTAGCTTGTTCAGCATAGTCAGTGCTCTGCCTCCCACCTAGATATTCACTACTATGCTGGCCTTTAATGCATCTAGATTGCATAAGAATTAAGATAAACAGCATCAGTCATGACTTAATTTTGGGGAGTAACAGTGGAAGGGATTGCTAGGACAATGCCAAAGGTGAGAAAGTGTCTCAGGAGCCATCTAATCCTTGAAAGCTCTCTCTAGAAGCCAATTTTGCAAATAGTCTAACCCTATAAAGTGTTTGAAGGGTATGGCTTGTGAGGAAAGACCCTTGACCCAGACAGATAGAACTTCCTTCCACTCAGGATGAAATTAACCAATGACCACCTCTCCCCTCTGCTTCTCTCCAGCACTGTCTGTCTTTTGGCACAGGTGTTGTCAACATCCTCAGTAAAAATGGTACAGACACTTAGGTAAAAGATTTCAATATTTATTTAATCTGAACACATGCATATCCTATGACTAAGGAATTACATTCTTACATATATACACAACAGAAATGCTTTTTTATATTCACCAAATGATATGTAAAAGAACATTCATAGAAATAGAATTTGTAATAGCCCCAAACTAGAAACTATCCAAATGTCAATCAATAGTAGAATGGATAAATAAATTGTGGTATATTCACACTATGGAATACCATACAGCAATGAGAATTAATGAATTATTGCTACATACCACAACATGGGTGAATCAATCTCACAAACATAATGTTGAGTAAAAGAAGCCAGACAAAGAGTACAGATTATAAGATTCTATTTATATAAAGTTCCAAAATAGGCAAAACTATCCTATGATGTTAGAAGTTAGGAGAGTTGTTTCTGGTACTGAATGGGAAGATACATGAGGGGATTTCTGGTTGCTGCTAATGTTCCCTTGCTTGATTGGGGTCATGATTACAAGGTACTTCAGTTCATGACAATTTATTTAACTATATATTTATCATTTGTGAGCTTCTATGCATATTATACCCTCAATGAAGAGTTTCTATAAAGAAAGACACTCAGTAGAACTTCCAACAGGAAAGCAGGAGGAAAGGTAAAAATTCTAGATAAGGGAGAGCAAACTATGGTTCACAGGCCAAATCAAGTCTATTTTTGTAAATAAAGTTTTACTGAAAGACAACTATGCTTGTTCATTTGCATACTGTCTATGGCTGCTTTTGCACTACAATAACAAAGTTGAGTTGTTTTGAGAGAAACCATATGGCACACAAAGCCTAACATATTTACTATTTGGACATTTACAAAACATGTTTTCCAATCCCTGCTTTAGATGCTTTTTATCTTAAATCCAGGCTCTTTCGATAAGCCAAGCCTCCATCATATGTCAATTCAATCACCTCCTAACTGATCTCCATGCTTCTATTCTTGCCCCTTCCTTTTTCTATATTATCAGTAAAGCAGCAGAGTGGGTGGGAAACTCCTCTTTCTTGGTAGGATGCAGTAAATCTCAATAGCCCAATGTTCCTGGTGCAAAGACTAGAAAAATCTGGATGCATTGCAAACATTCTACTGTAAAGATATGATAGAGGTGTGGAAGGTATGGAAACAACAAAAACTGGATAAATTGGATTTCAAGAGAGAGGAAAGTATTTCACAGGTAAGACATTAATTGTGAGCCACTTCCCCTGGGGTTATTTATGGATTATGGATATAAAATAATTGTTAGTCTTGGCTCACACAGAGAGAATCTCCTGGGGGAAGGAGAAACAAGTGAAACATTTGGTGGTCATAGGGGAGTAGCTTGGAAGAGTAGAAACTTGTAGTGCCCCAACGGCAAAGACAATTTTCCCCAACAGATATTTGCTGAAACTAGGCGGTGCATATGGGAAGTGAGGGAGCTAGGGTTGGAGGACTTCTAAAATAAGTGTGGAATCTAGCTGTACTACTAGAAGGGAAATTGCTTCAAACAAAACGCTGGTGTCTGTCTTCCAGTTACCATATTTTTCCAGAAATAGATCCACACAAACACGGTCAATTGAACTTTTTTAAAAACATCTTTAGTGGAGTATTTGATTTATATTGCTGTGTTAGTTTCTGCTATATAACAAAGTGAATCAGTTATAAGTATACATATATCCCCATATCACCTCCCTCTTGCACCTTCTTCCCACCCTCCCTATCCCACCCCTCTAGGTGGTCACAAAGCACCAAGCTGATCTCCCTGTGCTAGGCAGCTGATTCTCACTAGCTATCGAGTTTGCATTTGGTAGTATATACATGTCAATGCTGCTCACTCACTTCTCCCCAGCTTATCCTTCCCTCTATCTGTGTCCTCAAGTCCATCCTCAATGTCTGCATCTTAATTCCTGTCCTGCCATTAGGTTCTACAGAACCTTTTTTTTAATAGATTCTATATATATGTTAGCATATGGTATTTGTTTTTCCCTTTCTGATTTACCTCACTCAGTATGACAGACTTTGTTCCATCCACCTCACTACAAATAACTCAATTTCGATTCTTTTTATGGTGGAGTAATATTCGATTTTATATATGTGCCACATCTTCTTTATCCATTCATCTCTCAATAGACACTTAGGTAGCTTCCATGTCCTGGCTATTGTAAATAGTGCTGCAATGAATATTGTGGTAAATGACTCTGTTTGAATTATGGTTTTCTCGGGGTATATGCCCAGTAGTGGGATTGCTGGATTATATGGTAGTTCTATTTTGAGATTTTAAAGAACCTCCATACTGTTCTCCATAGTGGCTGTATCAATTGACATTCCCACCAACAGTGCAAGAGGATTCCCTTTTCTCCACACCCTCTCCAGCATTTATTGTTTCTAGAGTTTTTGATGATGACCATTCTGACAGGTGTGAGATGATATCTCATTGTAGTTTTGATTTGCATTTCTCTAATGATTAGTGATGTTGAGTATCCTTTCATGTGTTTGTTGGCAATCTGTGTATATTCTTTGGAGAAATGTCTATTTAGGTCTTCTCCCCAGTTTTGGACTGGGTTGTTTGTTTTTTTGATATTAAGTTGCATGAGCTGCTTTTATATTTTGGAGATTAATCCCTTTCCAGCTGCTTCGTTTGCAAATATTTTCTCCCATTCTGAGGGTTGTCTTTTGGTCTAATTTGCGGTTTCCTTTGCTGCGCAAAAGCTTTTATACCGAGGTCCAGCCCTGGCAGAACCAGGGGTCCCTGAGATGGAGGCAACGGCGTCAGCGAGAAAAATAAATAAATAGGGCAAGGGGGTAGGTGCAGGAGTTTCTGTTAAGTTTCTGACAGCTTTATTTTTGACATATAATTTCTTATATAGGATTTGGGCTCATAATCTCATTTCTACATCTATACACAGAAACATTAGCGAGCATTGTTCCGTCTTAAGATCTTTTCGCGCAAACAGGATGTTTAGGTCTAGAAAGTTAATTATTCTTTTCTACTTCAGCTAGCAACATATATTGGCCTGTGTCCCAGTATTCTCAGTACCTTGTTCAAAACACATTGTGCAAAAATACAATTCTATTTTCTACGTAAGGCAATCAATTTTAACTTTCATAGTTACATATAATTCATTCGTAAAATATTAACAGTAAATTCCTTCCGCTTCTCTCTTTTTCCTCCAGTATACCGGAGAAGGGGCATACCACATAATCCACCATTTGGGGGCATCCTGTACATAATACCCCACTATTTGCTTCCCTTCTTTATCCCTTATTCCTTCTTTGGCCCATAGCTCATCTAATTCTTCCTTTAAACTTCTACTCCTTAATTGAAACACTCCTTTGTTGCCTGACCAAGGGACTTTTTTCCAAAGTAAATTATTTACAGTGGGTATAGCTACTGTTGTGGTTACAGAGGTTGTTGTGGTCTCGTACCGAGGGGAATTTGGTTTGTAATACTTCCATCTTCTTGGCCTAAACTCTCCAGAAACCCCCTCAATTTTTAGCAAGAATTTTCCTAGAATCAGAAGAGATGCTTTCCGCCGCCCACCAGGAGAGGAGCTTTGCTTCCTCATGCCATAACTTCTCGCCGAGCTTTGCTCAGGCAACAGTTGGCAATGCTGGATGGCTTCCGGCACTTTTAATTTTCATTGGGTCCCATTTGTTTATTTTTGTTTTTATTTCTGTTTCTCTAGGAGCTGGGTCAAAAAGTATCTTGCTCTGATTTATGTCTTAGAGTGTTCTGCCAATATTTTCCTCTGAGAGTTTTATACTGTCTGGACTTACATTTAGGTCTTTAATCCATTTTGAGTTTATTTTTGTGTATGGTATTAGGGAGTGTTCTAATTTCATTGTTTTACACGTAGCTGTCCAGTTTTCTCAGAACCACTTACTGAAGAGGCTGTCTTTTAACCATTGCATATTTTTGACTTCTTTATCAAAGATAAGGTGACCATATGACTGTGGATCTATCTCCGGGCTTTCTATCCAGTTCCATTAATCTATATTTCTGTTTTTGTGTCAGTACCATACTGTCTTCATGAGTGTAGACTTATAGTATAGTCTGAAGTCAGGGAGCCTGACTCATCGAGCTCTGTTTTTCTTTCTCAAGATTGCTTTGGCTATTCAGAGTCTTTTGTGTTTCCATACAAATTGTGAAATTTTTTCTTCTACTTCTGTGAAAAATGCCATTGATAGTTTAATAGGGATTAAATTGAATCTGTAGATTGCTTTTGGTAGTATAGTCATTTTCACAATGTTCATTCTCCCCATTCAAGAACATGCTATATTTTTCCATTTGTTTGTATCATCTTTAATTTCTTCTTTTTAACATCTTTATTAGAGTATAACTGTTTTACAATAGTGTGTTAGTTTCTATTTTACAACAAAGTGAATCAGTTATACATATACATATGTTCCCATATTTCTTCCCTTTTGCATCTCCCTCCCTCCCACCCTCCTTATCCCACACCTCAAGGTAGTCACAAAGCACCGAGCTGATCTCCCTGTGCTATGTGGCTGCTTCCCACTAGCTATCTGTTTTACATGTGGTAGTGTATATATGTCCATGCCACTCTCTCACTTCATCACAGCTTATCCTTCCCCCTCCCCATATCCTAAAGTCCATGCTCTAGTAGGTCTGTGTTTTATTCCCATCCCACCCCTAGTCTCTTCATGACATTTTTTTTCATAGATTCCATAAATATGTGTTAACATATGGTATTTGCTTTGCTCCTTCTGACTTACTTCACTCTGTATGACAGACTCCAGGTGTATCCACCTCATTACAAATAACTCAGTTTCATTTATTCCTATGGCTGAATAATATTCCATTGTATATATGTGCCACATCTTCTTTATCCATTCTTCTGTTGATGGACATTTAGGTTGCTTGCATGTCCTGGCTATTGCAAATAGAGCTGCAATGAACATTTTGGTACATTACTTTTTTAAATTATGGTTTTCTCAAGGTATATGCTGAGTAGTGGGATTGCGGGGTCGTATGGTAGTTCTATTTGTAGTTTTTAAGGACCATCCATACTGTTCTCCATAGTGGCTGTGTTTGTTTGCATTCCCACCAACAGTACAAGAGTATTCCCTTTTCTCCAAACCCTCTGCAGCATTTATTGTTTCTAGAGTTTTTGATGATGGCCATTCTGACCGGTGTGAGATGATATCTCGTTGTACTTTTGATTTGCATTTCTCTAATGATTAATGATGCTGAGCATTCTTTCATGTGTTTGTTGGCAATCTGTATATCTTCTTTGGAGAAATGTCTATTTAGTTCTTCTGCCCATTTTTGGATTGGGTTGTTTTGTTGTTGTTGTTATTGAGCTGCATGTGCTGCTTGTAAATTTTGGAGATTAATCCTTTGTAGGTTGCTTCATTTGCAAATATTTTTTCCCATTTGGTGTATGGTCTTTTGGTCTTGTTTATGGTATCCTTTGCTGTGCAAAAGCTATTAAGGTTCATTAGGTCCCATTTGTTTATTTTTGTTTTTATTCCCATTTCTCTAGGAGGTGGGTCAAAGAGGATCTTGCCGTGATTTATGTCATATAGTGTTCTGCCTATGTTTTCCTCTGAGAGTTTTATAGTGTCTGGCCTTACATGTATGTCTTTAACCCATTTTGAGTGTATTTTTGTGTATGGTTTTAGGGAGTGTTCTAATTTCATACTTTTACATGTACCTGTCCAGTTTTCCCAGCACCACTTATTAAAGAGGCTGTCTTTTCTCCACTGTATATTCTTCCCTCCTTTATCAAAGATAAGGTGCCCATATGTGTGTGGGTTTATCTCTGGGCTTTCTAACCTGTTCCATTGATCTATATTTCTGTTTTTGTGCCAGTACTGTACTGTCTTGATTACTGTAACTTTGTAGTATAGTCTGAAGTCAGGGAACCTGATTCCTCCAGCTCCATTTTTCGTTCTCAAGATTGCTTTGGCTATTCGGGGTCTTTTGTGTTTCCATACAAATTGTGGAATTTTTTGTTTTAGTTCTGTAAAATATGCCACTGGTAGTTTGATAGGGATTGCATTGAATCTGTAGATTGCTTTGGGTAATACAGTCATTTTCACAATGTTGATTCTTCTAATCCAAGATCATGGTATATCTCTCCATCTATTTGTATCATCTTTAATTTCTATCATCAGTGTTTTATAGTTTTCTGAATACAGGTCTTCTGTCTCCTTAAGTGGGTTTATTCCTAGGTATTTTATTCATTTTGTTGCAGTGGTTAAAGCGGAGTGGTTCCTTAATTTCTCTTTCAGAATTTTCATCATTAGTGTATAGGAATGCAAGAGATTTATCTGCATTAATTTTATATCTTGGTACTTTAACATATTCATTGGCACTAAAGTATTTCTGGTAGAGACTTTAGGATCCTCTATGTATAGTATCATGTCAACTGCAAAGAGTGACAGCTTTACTGCTTCTCTCCAGATTTGGATTCTTTTTCTTCTCTGATTGCTGTGGCTAAAACTTCCAAAACTCTGTTGAATAAGATTGGTTAGAGTGGGCAACCTTGTCTTGTTCCTGAAATTATTGGAAATGGTTTCAGTTTTTCACCATTGAGAACAATGTTGTCTGTGGGTTTGTCATATATGGCCTTTATTATGTTGAGGAAAGTTCCCTCTATGCCTACTTTCTGCAGGGTTTTTATCATAAATGGTAGTTGAATTTTGTCAAAAGCTTTCTCTGCATCTATTGAGATGATCATATGGTTTTTCTCCTCCAATTAGTTAATTTGGTGTATCACGTTGTTTGATTTGCATATATTGAAGAATCCTTGCTTTCCTGGAATAAACCCCACTTGATCATCATGTATGATCCTTTTAATGTGCTGTTGGATTCTGTTTGCTAGTATTTTGTTGAGGACTTTTGCATCTGTGTTCATCAGTGATATTGGCCTGTAGTTTTCTCTGTGACATCTTTGTCTGTTTTTGGTATAAGAGTGATGGTGGCTTTGTAGAATGAGTTTGGGAGTGTTCCTCCGTCTGCTGTATATTGGAAGAGTTTGAGAAGGATAGATGTTAGCTCTTTTCTTTTTTTTAATATAAGATTTTATTTTATTTTTAAAATGTTTTTTATTGAAGTATATTTTATTTACAATGTTCTGTTAATTTCTGCTGTATAGCAAAGTGAATCAGTTGTATATATATATTATTTTTCATATTCTTTTCCATTATGGTTTGTGACAGGATATTTAATAGAGTCCCCTGTGCTATTCAGTAGGACCTTGTTGTTTATCAATTTTATATATAATAGTTTTCATTTGCTATTCCCAAACTCCCAATCCACTCCCCCTTGGCAACCACAAGTCTGTTTTCCTTCCTTCCTTCTTTCCTTCTTTCTTTCTTTCTTTCTTTCTTTCTTTCTTTCTTTCTTTCTTTCTTTCTTTCTTTCTTTCTTTCTTTCTTCCTTTATTATTTTTTTAACATCTTTATTAGAGTATAACTTTTATAATATTGTGTTAGTTTCTGCTTTACAACAAAGTGGATCAGTTATACATATACATATGTTCCCATATATCTTCCCTCTTGCATCTCCCTCCCTCCCACCCTCCTTATCCCACCCCTCTAGGTGGTCATAAAGCAACGAGCTGATCTCCCTGTGCTATGCAGTTGCTTCCCACTAGCTATCTGTTTTACATTTGGTAGTGTATATATGTCCATGCCACTCTCTCACTTTGTCACAGCTTCCCCTTCCCCTTCCTCATATCCTCAAGTCCATGCTCTAGTAGATCTGTCTTTTATTCCCATCCTACCCCTAGTCTTTTCATGACATTTTTTTTCTTAGATTCCATATATATGTGTTAGCAAATGGTATTTGTTTTTCTCCTTCTGACTTACTTCACTCTGTATGACAGACTCCAGGTCTATCCACCTCATTAAAAATAACTGTTTCATTTATTTTTATGGCTGAGTAATATTCCATTGTATATAGCTGCCACATTTTCTGCATCCATTCATCTGTCGATGGACACTTAGGATGCTTCCATGTCCTGGCTATTATAAATAGAGCTGCAATGAACATTTTGTTACATGACTCTTTTTGAATTATGGTTTTCTCAGGGTATATGCCCAGTAGTGAGATTGTGGGGTCATATGGTAGTTCTATTTGTAGTTTTTAAAAGAACACCAATACTGTTCTCCATAGTGGCTGTATCAATTTACATTCCCACCAGCAGTGCAAGAGTGTTCTCTTTTTCCAGACCGTCTCCAGCATTTATTGTTACTAGAGTTTTTGATGATGGCCATTCTGACGGGTGTGAGACGATATCTCATTGTAGTTTTGATTTGCATTTCTCTAAGTATTAATGAAGTTGAGCATTCTTTCATGTGTTTGTTGGAAATCTGTATATCTTCTTTGGAGAAATGTCTATTTAGTTCTTCTGCCCATTTTTGGATTGGGTTGTTTGTTTTTTTGTTATTGAGCTGCATGACTTGCTTATTAATTTTGGATATTAATACGTTGTTATTTGCTTCATTTGCAAACTTTTTCCCCATTCTGCGGGTTGTCTTTTGGTCTTATTTATGGTGTCCTTTGCTGTGCAAAAGCTTTTAAGTTTCATTAAGTCCCATTTGTTCATTTTCGTTTTTATTTCCATTTCTCTAGGAGATGGATCAAAAAGGATCTTGCTGTGATTTATGTCATAGAGTGCTCTGCCTATGTTTTCCTCTAAGAGTTTGATAGTGTCTGGCCTTACATGTAGGCCTTTAACCTATTTTGAGTGTATTTTTGTGTATGGTGTTAGGGAGTTTTCTAATTTCATACTTTTATATGTACCCGTCCAGTTTTCCCAGCACCACTTATTGAAGAGGCTGTCTTTTCTCCACTGTATATTCTTCCTTCCTTTATCAAATATAAGGTGCCCATATGTGTGTGGGTTTATCTCTGGGCTTCCTATCCTGTTCCATTGATCTATATTTCTGTTTATGTGCCAGTACCATACTGTCTTGATTACTGTAGCTTTGTAGTATAGTCTGAAGTCAGGGAGCCTGATTCCTCCAGCTTCATTTTTCATTCTCAAGATTGCTTTGGCTATTCGGGGTCTTTTGTGTTTCCATACAAATTGTGAAATTTTTTGTTTCAATCCTGTAAAAAATGCCAGTGGTAGTTTGATAGGGATTGCATTGAATCTGTAGATTGTTTTGGGTAATAGAGTCATTTTCACAATGTTGATTCTTCCAATCCAAGAACATGGTATATCTCTCCATCTATTTGTATCGTCTTTAATTTCTTTCATCAGTGTCTTATAGTTTGCTTGGTTTTGGTATCAGAGTGATGGTGGCTTCATAGAATGAGTTTGGGAATATTCCTCCCTCAGCTATATTTTGGAAGAGTTTGAGAAGGATCGATGTTATGTCTTTTCTAAATGTTTGATAGAATTCTCCTGTGAAGCCATCTGGTCCTGGGGTTTTATTTGTTCGAAGATTTTTAATCACAGTTTCAATTTCATTGCTTTTTTTTTTTTTTTTTTTTTGGTATGCAGGCCTCTCACTGCTGTGGCGTCTTCCGTTGTGAAGCACAGGCTCCAGATGCGCAGGCTCAGCAGCCATGGCTCATGGGCCCAGCCACTCTGTGGCATGTGTGATCTTCCCAGACCTGGGCACGAACCCGTGTCCCCTGCACCAGCAGGCGGACTCTCAACCACTGCGCCACCAGGGAAGCCCCAGTTTCAGTGCTTTTTATTGGTCTGTTTATATTTTCTATTTCTTCCTGTTTCAGTCTCAGACGTTGTGCATTTCTAAGAATTTGTCCATTTCTTCCAGGTTGTCCATTTTATGGGTATATAATTGGTTGTATTAATCTGTCATGATTATTTGTATTCCTGCAGTGCCAGTTGTTACTTCTCCTTTTTAATTTCTAATTCTATTGATTTGAGTCTTCTCCCTTTTTTTCCTGATGAGTGTGACTTATCAATTTTGTTTATCTTCTCAAAGAACCATCTTTTCATTTTATTGATCTTTGCTATCATTTCCTTCCTTCTTTTTCATTTATTTCTGATCTGATCTTTATGATTTCTTTCCTTCTGCTAACTTTGGGATATTTTTTTTCTTCTTTCTCTAATTGCTTTAGGTGTAAGTTAGATCTTTATTTGAGATGTTTCTTGTTTCTTGAGGTAGGATCGTATTGGTGTATACTTCCCTCTTAGAATGGCTTTGGCTGCATCCCAATGGTTTTGGGTCATCGTGTTTTCTTTGTCATTTGTTTCTAGGCATTTTTTGACTTCCTCTTTGATTTCTTCAGTGATGTCTCGGTTATTATGTAGTGTACTGTTTATCCTCCAAATGTTTCTATTTTTCACATTTTTTTCCTGTAATTGATATCTAGTCTCATAGCGTCATTGTTGGAAGAGATACCTGATACGATTTCAACTTTCTTAAATTAACCAAGGCTTGATTTGTTACCCAAGATATAATCTATCCTGGAGAATGTTCCATGAGCACTTGAGAAGAAAGTGCAGTCTGATGTTTTTGGATGCAAGGTCCTGTGAATATAAATTAAGTCCTTCTTGTTTAATGTGTCATTTAAAGCTTTTGCTTCCTTATTTACTTTTATTTTGGATGATCTGTCCTTTGGTGAAAGTGGGATGTTTAAGTTCCCTACACTGATCATGGCACTGTCAATTTCCCCTTTTATGGCTGTTAGCATATTCCTTATGTATTGAGGTGCTGCTATGTTGAGTGCATAAATATTTACAATTGTTATATCTTCTTCTTGGGTTGATCCCTCGATCATTATGTATTGTCTTTCTTTGCCTCTTGTAATAGTCTTTATTTTAAAGTCTACTTTGTCTGATATGAGAATTGCTACTCAGCTTTCTTTTGATATCCATTTGCATGGAATATCTTTTTCCATCCCCTCCATTTTAGTCTCTATGTGTCTGTAAGTCTGAAGTGGTTCTCTTGTAGACAACATATATACGCGTCTTGTTTTTGTATCCACTCAGCCAGTCTATGTCTTTTTGTTGGAGTATTTAATCTATTTACATTTAAGGTAATTATTGATATGTTAGTTCCTACTTCCATTCTCTTAATTGTTTGGGGTTTTTTATTGTATGTTTTTTTTCCTTTTCTTGTGTTTCCTGCCTACAGTATTTCCCTTAGCATTTTTTGTAAACCTGGTTTGGTGGTGCTGAATTCTCTTAGCTTTTGCTTGTCTGTAAAAGTTTTAATTTCTCCACGAAATGTGAATGAGATCCTTGCTGGGTAGACGAATCTTTGTTGTAGGTTTTTCCCTTTCATCAATTTAAATATGTTCTGCCACTTCCTTCTAGCTTGCAGAGTTTCTGCTGAAACGTCATCTGCTAACTTCATGGGGATTCCCTTGTATGTTATGTGTTGCTTTTCCCTTGTTGCTTTTAATATTTTTTGTTTGTATTTAATTTTTGATAGTTTGATTAATATGTATCTTGGAGTGTTTTTCCTTGGATTTATCCTGCATGGGACTCTCTGTGCTTTTTGGACTTGATTATTTCCCTTCCCATTAGGGAAGTTTTCATCTATAATCTCTTCAAATATATTCTCAGTCCCTTTCATTTTCTCTTCTTCTTCTGGGACCACTAGAAGTCGAATTTTATTGCATTCAATGTTGTCCCAGAGGTCTCTGAGACCATCCTCATTTCTTTTCATTCTTTTTTCTTTATTCTGCTCTGTGGTCATTATTTCTAATATTTTATCTTCCAGGTCACTTATCTGTTCTTCTGCCTCTGTTATTCTGCTGCTGATTCCTTCTAGAGAATTTTAAAGTTCATTTATTGTGTTGTTCATCATTGTTTATTTGCTCCTTAGTTCTTCCAGGTCCTTGTTAAACATTTCTAGTATTGTCTCCATTCTATTTCCAAGATTTTAGATCATCTTACTCTTATTACTCTGAATTCTGTTTCAGGTAGACTGCCTATTTCCTCTTCATTTGTTTGGCCTGGTTAGTTTTTACCTTGCTCTGTCATCTGCTGCATATTTCTCTGTATTCTCATATTGCTTAACTTACTGTGTTTGGTGTTTCCTTTTCACAGGCTGCAGGTTTGTAATTCCTGTTTTTTTTTGTTGTTGTTTTTCTTTTTTTGTTTTTTTTTTTTGTTGTTGTTGTTTTTTGTCTCCTCCCAGTGGGTAATGTTGGTTCAGTGGGTTGTGTAGGCTTCCTGGTGGAGGTGACTGATGACTGTGTTCTGTTGGATGAGTTTGGACCCTGTGTTTATTGTGGGCAGGACCAAGTCCAGTGGTGTGTTTTGGGGTGTCTGTGAAGTTATTATGACTTTAAGCAGCCTCTCTCCTAATGGGCAGGGTTGTGTTTCTCTCTTACTATTTTTTTGGCATGGGGTGTCCAGCGCTGGAGGTTGCTGGTCGTTGAATGGACCTCAGTCTTAGTGTTGAGACAGAGGTTTCTGGGAGAGCTCTTGCTGATTGATATTACATGGGGTTAGGAAATCTCTGGTAGTCTAATATCCTGAACTTGGCTCTCCCACCTTAGAGGCTCAAGCCTGGCACCTGGCTGGAGCACGAAAACCCTGTCAACCACAAGGTCAGTAGAAATGGAAAAAAAAAGAATGAAAGGAAAGAAAAAAATAAAATAAATTAAAAAGAAAGTTATTAAAATAAAAAAATTAAAAATATAAATAAAATAAAAATTTTAAAGGTAATAAAAATATAAAAAAGGAAGAGAGCAGACAAACCAATTAACACATTGAACAATGATAAGAAGCACTAAAAGTTAAACTAAGATAAACATATAAATCAGCCAGTAGTCAGTTGCATACAGGAAACACCAAGTCTACCTTTGCTCCCAAGTCCACCACCTCAATTTTTTGATGATTTGTTGTCTATTCAAGTATTCCATGGAATACTTCCATAGTACGTCAAGTTGTTTGTGGAGATTTAATCCACTGTCCCTGAGGCTACATGGAGAATTTCCCTTTCTCTTCTTTTTTCATACAGTTCCTGGTGTTCAACTTTGAATTTGACCCTGCCTCTGCATGTAGGTTGCCCTTTGGTGTCTGTTCTTCTCCCAGACAGGAGGTAGTTAAAGGAGTGGCTTACTAGGGGCTCTGGCTCACTCAGGCCAGGGCTAGGGAGGGGTTCGGAATGTGGCTTGAGCCTTTGGTGGCAGTCACTGGTGTGACATTGCAATAGTTTGAGGCATGCCACATATTCTCCTCTGGACAGATTCCTGGAGTCTTCCTCTCAAGCGTTCAGAAGCACTACTAAAGGACGTAAGGTTGGCAGGATGATGGGCTAGCTTGCAAAAGGGAAGAGGAAATCAGTCAATTGATTTTTTACAAAGTGCCAGTGTAATTCAATAGAGGAAAGAGTGTTTGTCTCTATTGTGATAGGTCAGTTTGTGCTGGACCCTGTAGTTAAATATTTTGAATATAGCCCCTGATTACCACATCTACTTTGTTTGCTCTCCTAATGCCAAGCATTAGAGCCCTCAAGGAAAAGAGGGAAGAGTCAGAGAAACTAATTTGCTCTATAAGTATCAGATATTTCAAGGGTCCTAGTCCCTGGTAGATGAATGTATATTTATCAAGAAGTCCTAGGTAGGGGGAAGTGACCTTTTAATAATTGTGTTAGTGGTTTACTGTGGGTAGCTTTCTCATACATTTCACCCAAATCCCTTCCTGTATCCTTCCTCCTCTGTTAGTTCATCCAGATACTGGAGAAAATGAGCATAACAAAGTTTTCTCCCCTGGGTATAGGAATGGGTGGGGGAAAAAGGGTTCTAAATAGAAATTGATCTGATTAATAGAAGCACTGGAGAAGTCAGAGATAAGAACAGCTTCTCTCTCCCACCCCAACCTATATCTCACAGTCCTGTTCCCCACTCCCAAGATAGGAGAGGTTGAGGAAACGTGATCTGTATGCCATGGAGAATACTTAGTAGTGGAGAGAAACTACTACTACTACTAAACTACTACTCATCCATAAACTTCTCTTAGCTGGTGGCAGCTCATTGGCAAGCTAATGCATGATAAACTGAAACAAAGCTATTTATTTTCAGCTTCCCATAATATTTAAGGGGCTACGTGAAAATTTCCTACATACCATCACTAGCATATGTTAATATCTGGCAAGGAGAGAGAGATACTTTACTACAAGAAAGAGCATGGGGAGGGAAGGAACAGTAATTTGCATTCCCTAGTTAGAGATAAATGTTAGCTGAGGACCACAGAATTAACACAATGTCTTTAAAATATGTTTTAATTAGAGAACCAAGTCAGGGAAACTCATTTAGACTGAGGAGTAAATGACTGATGGCCTAGCTTTCCTGAAGAGGAGCTTGAAATAGAAAGACCAGAATAAATGGGTAGATACTCTCCTGAAGAGGGAAAGAAACTGGGAGTAGGAAAAGCTTGCTTCCTTGAGCCACATCCCTCTCTGACTACAGGCAAATGCTGCTCTTAGGTCAAGAACTTTGTTTTCTTATTCCCCAAGCTGAAATATCCTAGCTCAGTATATAGTATATTAAAAAGTAGGTGATAGAGATAGAAAGGAAAAGAAAATAGGGAGAAGACAGCAGCCTGTGGGGGAATATAGATGAGAGATTTGAATATAGAAGACTTAGGAGAGAGGTGACAGAGAAGAGAAATAGCTCTTGGTGATAACTTTTGAAAATTTGTGGATTGAGTAAATAGATAACTTGCTGAGACAGTTTTATTTCATTTAAAATTTTTTATTTCTGTGAAAGAATAATGCAATCTTGAGGTCTCCAGATTTCCCCAAGGAGAATATTTTCCACAATACAGTGAGTGAATGCATTGTTCCTTACTTTCTGTACAGGACATAGGCTGACTCATAAGACAACTAATCTATGGGATAGTCAGGCATTTTATAATGGGACTTTTACTGTGTTGGAGTTATATTTTGCCTCCTATCATACTACTAGCAAGAACTAAAAAGATAGCTCATTCATTACTTTCATTTGCCTGAGGAGAAAGTTCCTGTTTCAGTAGGAATAAACTCTCTGAAAGATGGCCATGTCCTAATTCCTGGAACCTGTGAATATGTTACCTTACATGGCAAAAAGGATTTTGCAGATGTGATTAAATTAAGGATCTTGAGATAGAGAGATTATCCTAGACTATTTTAAGTGGGTCCAATGTAATCACAAGGGTCCCTGTAAGAGAAAAAGAGAGACAGGAATATCAGAGAGGAGAGATGTGACAGCAGAAGGAGAAGTTGGAATTATGCAGCCATAAACCAAATATTACAGGCAGCTTCTAGAAACTGGAAAAGGCAAGGAGCAAATTTTCCACTGGAGCCTCCAGAGGGAGCCGACCCTGCTGCCAACATGTTAATTTTAACCCCATAAAACTCATTTTGGACTTCTAATCTCTAGAACTTAAGATAATAAGTTTGTGTTGTTTAGATCACTAATTTTGTGGCAATTTGTTGCAACCGCCATAGGAAAACTAATACAACTTCTAACTCCAAACCAGAGACTCATACCAAGAATATAAGCCCGGAAGGAAGGAGACCAAGGTCTTATTTTAAGTTCTGCCATTGGCTTGCTATGTGACCTTGGGCAAATCCTTGTTCATCCTCTCTGGGGCTTCAGTTTCCTCTTCCCAAAAGCAAAGAGGCTGAGACTAAACATAACTAGTGTTACAGACTCTTTCCAGCTGGGACACCCAGCCAATGAGGACAGTGATAAATTCATTGGAACATTCCTGGAAATAGTTTTCCTTTTACTAATTCAGGGTAGTGTGAAGGCACAGAATACCTGTCACCCGCACATCAGCACTCTAGAACCCTTCTCTCTTGGTGACTACTTTTGCACATCAGATGGGCCATATTTGCTCTAAGACAGTTATGGTGAGCCACTGGGTTTTTGTGGTGGGATACGTTGTGTCTTTGGTGAATCCAAATTGAACCTAGGGATTTGGACATGTTCCAGTTTAAAAAAGGCTCACTGCACTGAGGGAAGTTGAGCTTGCAGAGTCACACAGGTGCTCATGCCTTGCCTATCTCCTTCCTTGAGCTGGGCCTTACATGAAGTTGGACACAAGTTAGAATCTTATCTGCTTGTTCCATGTGTATGATGTTTTCTTTGGAGAGCTCAAAGCAACTGGGAAGATGAGATCCAGTCTTTGGATTCACTAATACCCATATCTGATTTCAGGTCTAGGACGCCAGTGACCAGTGATTTGTTCCAGAACTCTCTGGTCTGCACGGGTATGCTAGGGCTCATATTAGGCAAAAAGTCACCCCAATATACTTTATTATAAAAAATCCCTACCTATGTACCTCCACTTTAATGTCTACCCAAATGTTTAAGGGCAACTTTTGTCCTTACCTTGAGCTCATTCTGAATGTGCTTAGTGTTAAAATGTAGATCTGAAGGTGGAAGGGTCCCTCAAAATCATACAGTCTTGTCCCCTGTAAACAAAAAGAACAAAGAGTGTCAATCTTCATCCCATTATACAAAGGGTTAAGTCTCATCCCACTGCAGTCATCCACTGACAGTGCACACTTAGGGGAATTCAGGATGGGAAAAACAGGATGAAGCATTCTGTGCTTTGGATATATTGGTCTCTAGATAGTTAAGGTTCATGTTTAAGGAATAATTTCAATAACCCAAGATTCTTGAATACTCCTATACATAGAAAAGCACTGAAATTATTGACCTGAGATATTGGTTCTTTGGGATTAGCAGTAATCTTGTACCAAGATATATGGTTGACTACATGTATTTCCAAGCCAAAAAATTCATAATATACACTGGCTCCTCCCCTACCACTTCAGAGCAGTCCCCTCAGAGTTACTGAAGCCTATAGTTTCCCAGACTATAGTCCTCAGTAAGATCTCTGAATAAAACTCAAGTCATAACTTTCACATTGTGTGTTTTTCTTTGACATCCTCAACCAACCATTCACATAAAGATGTGGAAACTGAAATGAAGAGGGAAGATATCTACCCAGAATCATTTATTCCTATTCTTTTGTCAATTGGAAAGCAGGGGGATGCAGATGGCAGATGTGAAGGAGAGTCCATGGAGCCAGAAGAGAAGTATTAATTCTGACTATAGCTTTTTATACATGGCCTTGGACTGCACCCCCATCCCTGATGTCCAGTCAACTTTCATTGCACTCAAGTTATGATTGAGTGGTGATGCCATTTTAATTAAATTTCATTAACTCATTAACAAGTTTATGTTAACATTGTATCTAGAGGACCAGAGAAGTAGCAGGTAATATCTGTATGGCAATGTCACAGCTCCTGAAACAGGAACTGATCACTAGCCACGGTATATAGTACATTTTAAATTATTTAGGCCAGTATTCACACTTAAAAACATGTCTGAAGCCAAAGTTTCATGAGAAACATCTATTATCTACGTTTATCTTGTGCTCAGTACTGTTCTGAGTACCTTAAATATGGTAACTCACTCAATTCCTCAATTCACACAATGACCACTATGCAATTGAAATTATGAAATTATATATATGTATATAAATATAATTTAAATTCTATATCTAACTATGTAAAAATAATTAGTAATTACAAATATGATGTAATGGCAATAACTATTCCCTTTTGTAGCACGAGAAATTGAGTCACAGACAAGTCAAGTCAAGTAATAAGTAATTGCCAGAACTGGGATTGACTACCAATTAGTGCATCTTCAGAGGCTGTGCTACTATATTTTACGACCTTTCTTTATTTAGCTTCATTAGAAATGAAGCATTCTGATATTTTATTCTGTTTTGTGTTCTTTTTGTCTTTACATTTATTAGCTAAATTTATTTTCACTTATTTATTTAATTGAAATATAGTTTGTCAACTGAAGAAAAATGCACAACCTAAAAGTTTCAAGTTAAGTTTTATTTTGGGAACTTATTGAGGACTATAACCTAAGAGACAGCCTCACAGATAGCTCTGAGGAACTGCTCCAAAGAGGTAAGGGAGGAGCCAGGGTATATAGGAATTTTTGCTGAAAAAAAATGTAATGTAACATCAAAAGATTATTGCTAATCACAATAACCAGACATCTCAAATTAATGATTTTAGTGTTTTTCTATGTATGGGAAAATGCAAGAGTCTGAGCTCATTGAAATTATTCCTTAGACGTGCATCTTAACTATCTAGGGCAAATATATAGAGCACAAAATCTTTCCTGTTTTGCTCCATCCTGAATCCCTCTCAGAGCGCACCATCCAGGGAGTGGCTGCAGTGTCTGATGGTTTGATGGAGGTCAACATTCATTGTTTAATGGAATGGCAGGCAAAATTCCATTTCTACAGTTGATGTACAATATTATGCTTGTTTCAGGTGTACCACATAATGATTTGACATTTGCATACATTATGAAATGATCACCACAATAAGTGTTTCATGGTTTCATTACAGGTCTCCATCCAGTAAATTGATTTAGTAACCTACCAATGGTTCAAAACTATAGGTCTACTCTCCAAGTACAGGAAAGAAGCCTAGGAAAGACATGGCCAGCCACCAGCCCCTACCCTACCCCACTTTTCACATACTTCTTCCCGGATTACTTGGGTATTGACCATGGAGTTTAAGTGGAAGAATGAAGAGATTCAATAGTAACAGCTGGGCAAGCCACTGACTTTTCTCTCTGCCCCTTCCACTTTTCCACAAAAGATAAAAACATTACCTTGGACTACCAATGGGAGTACAGTGTTAAGATTAACTAGTGCTTTACAGAGGATCTAAGGCCATTGATTATGGAGGAAAGGCTTGGTTGAGAAGGGGTGGTGCCACTGACATCAGGGCCGTTAATCATTTAGCTATGTCTTGAGATGAGTCATGCTATTTTGAGCCAGGTTTTGTAGGTACTTCTGCAAAGTACAACTGATTTCTCATATGGGTCCTTTGGATGAATAGATTTGGGAGTAGTTTAAAAGTAGTAGCCCTTCCAGAGTATCTAAATAGGCATTTTTCCAAAGAAGACATACAGATGGTCAATAGGCACAGAAAAAGATGCTTAGTGTCACTAATTATCAGTGAAATGCACATCAAAATCAAAATGAGGTATTATTTCACACCTGTTGGAATGGTTATTATTGAAAAGACAAGAAATAACAAGATTGGAGAGGATGTGGGAAAAGGGGAACCCTTGTATGCTGTTGTTGTGAATTTAATTTGTACAGCCACTATGGAAAGCAGTATAGAGGTTCCTCAAAAAATTAAAAATATAACCACCATATGATTCAGCCATTCCACTTCTAAGTATTTATCTGAAGAATATAAAAACACTAATTCAAAAAGATATATGTACCCCTCTGTTAATGGCAACATTATTTACAATTGCCAAGATATGAAAATAACAGAAGTGTCATTAATGGATGAATGGATAGAAAAATGTGGTATAAATACAATAGAATACTACTCAGTCATAACAAAGAAAGGAATCTTGCCATTTGTGGCAACATGGGTAGAATGTGAGGGTATTATACTAAGTGAAATAAGTCAGAAAAAGACAAATACTGTGTGATTTCACTTATATATGGAATCTAAAAGAAAACAAAACAAAACTCATCTATAAATAACAAAATGGTGATGGGAGAATTGGATGAAGGAAGTTAACTGTACATTGTGGATGTATGCTGACTAAACATTTGGTGATCTCTTCGTAGTGTATACAAATATCAAATTATCATGTTGTACACCTGAAACTAATATAATGTTATATATCAATTTTACCTCAATGAAAAATAGAAAAAAAAATGAAAGTAGGAGCCATTCATCAATTTCACATGGATAAATTCAATTTTAGTCCACTTAGGAGATTCTTCTGAGAATAGTACCAAAAGAATTAAAGCACTTATAACAAGCATTCACACTGATGAAAAGCCTCCAGAAATCAAGTGGGGCTAATAATAATAACATGGATGTCAATTTGGTTGGATGCATGAGCTCTCTCTCTTTGGGTGTTTCAGGAAGTAATCTCCTTCTGTTCAAATATGCTAAAAGTTAGGCTTTTATATGTTAATGACCTAATGACTGCAGCGGATTTTCAGTTAACTGACCTTGGTATGTAAATTTGACTCTTGACTTCTCTCCTTATGCTCTCAGCCTAGCCACATTTAAAAGAAATTAGTTTTGAGGAAGGGAGACAAGTTGGCAGAGTAGGAGGACCTTGATCTTACCTCCTCTCACCAACACACCAAAATCACAACTAATTGCTGGAAAACTATCAATAAAAAAGACTGTAGGGCTTCCCTGGTGGCGCGGTGATTGAGAATCCATCTGCCGATGCAGGAGACACGGGTTCGTGCCCCGGTCCGGGAAGATCCCACATGCCACGGAGCAACTGGGCCCTTGAGCCATGGCCGCTGCGCCTGCGCGTCCGGAGCCTGTGCTCCGCAACGGGAGAGGCCACAACAGTGAGTATGCCCGCATACCGCAAAAAAAAAAAAAAAAAAAAGACTGTAATCTAGCAAAAAAGATATTCTATATCCAAAGACATAAAGAAGGAGCCAAGAGATGGTAGGAGGGATGCATTTGCCATATAATCAAATCCCATACCACCTGGACCCACAAACTGGAGAATAATTATATTGCAGAAGTTCTCCCATGGGAGTGAGAGCTCTGAGCCCCACTCTAGGCTGCCCAGCCTGAGTCCAGCATCAGGAGGAGGAGCCCCCAGAGCATTTGGCTTTGAAGTTCAGCAGGGCTTGACTGCACAATCTCCACAAAACTAGGGAAAACAGAGACTCCTCTCTTGGAGGGTGCACACAAGGGCTTTTGCATACTGGAACCAAGGGCAAAGGCAGTGACTTCATAGAGGCCTGGGCCAGACCTAACTGCTGGGCTTGGAGGGTCTCCTGGGGAGGAAGGGGGTGGCTGTGGCTCACTGTGGGGAAAAGGACACTGGGCAGAGGTACTGGGGAATATTCATTAGTGTGAACTCTCTAGGAAGCCAACATTTTGGCACCAAGACCTGGCCCCACCCAACAGTCTGTAGGCTCCAGTGCTGGGTTGAATCAGGCCAAACAAACAACAGGGCAAGCACAATGTTCTACTCATTCACTGGCAGGCTGCCTAAAGACTTCTTGAGCCCACAGCCTCCTCCAGACACACCCCTTGATATGGTCCTGCCCACCAGAAGGCCAAGAACAAACTTCACCCACAAGTTGTCAGGCTCTGGCCCCTCTTACAAGGAAGCATACACAAGCCTCTAGACCAGCTTCACATACTAGAAGGCAGACACCAGAAGCAAGAGTACTACAATCCGGCAGTCTGTGGAACTGAGTCTGCAAACACAGAAATTTAGACAAAATGAGATAGCAGAGGAATATGTTCCAGATGAAGGAACAAGATAAACCCTTAGAAGAAAAACTAAGTGAACTGGAGATAGGCAGTCTACCAGAGAAAGACTTCAGAGTAATGATTGTAAAGATGATAGAAGATCTCAGAAAAAGAATGGATGCACAGTGCAAGAAGTTACAAGAAATATTTAACAAAGAATTTGAAAATATAAAGAACAATGAAACAGAGTTGAATAATACGACTGAAATGAAAAATACACTAGAAGGAGTCACTATCAGAATAAATGAGGCAGAAGAATGAGTAAGTGAGCTGGAAGACAGAATGGGGGAAATCACTGCCATGGAACAGAATAAAGAAGAAAAAAAAAGAAAAGAAATGAGCACTGTTTAAGAGACCTCTGGTACAACATTAAATGCACCAACATTTGCATTATAGGAGTCCCAGGAGAAGAGAGAGAGAAAGGGTGTGAGAAAATATTGGAAGAGATAATAGCTGAAAACTTCCATAACATGGAAAAGGAAACATTCACCCAAGTACAGGAAGCACAGAGTCCCATATAGGATAATCACAAGGAGGAATGCATTGAGAAACATAGTAATCAAATTAACAAAAATTAAAGACAAAGATAAAATACTAAAAGCAATAAGGGAAAAGCAACAAAGAACATACAAGGGAATCCCCATAAGGTTATCAGCTGATTTTTCAGGAAAAACTCTGCAGGCCAAAGGGAGTGGAACTTTAAGTGATGAAAGGGAAAAACCTGCAACCAAGATTATTCTACCGAGCAAGTCTCTCATTCAGATTTGAAGGAGAAATAAAAAGTTTTACAGAGAAGTAAAAGCCAAAAGAATTCAGCACCACCATACCGGCTTTACAACAAATACTAAAGGAACTTCTCTAGGCGGAAAAGAAAAAGCCACAATTAGAAACAGGAAAATTACAAAATGGGAAATCTCACTGGCAAAGGCAGTAAAGGTAGGAAATCATCCACATACAATATGATATCAAAACCAATAATCATGAGAGGAGGGGAGTACAAATGCAGGATATTTGAAATTAAGAGATCAGCAACTTAAAACAATCATGTATTTATATAGACTCTGATATAAAAACCTCATGGTAACCACAAACCAAAAATCTATAACAGGTATACACACAAAAAGAAAAAGGAATCCAAACACAACATAAAATAGTTATCAAATCATAAGAGAACAAAAGAGAAAGGGAAGAAAAAATACCAACAGAAACAAACCCAAAACATTTAACAAAATGACAATAAAACATACATATTGATAACTATCTTAAATGTAAATGGATTGAATTCTCCAACCAAAAGACATAGACTGGCTGAATGAATAAAAAAAAGAAGACCCATATATACACTGTCTACAAGAGACCCACTTCAGATCTAGAGACACATACAAACTGAAAATGAGGGGCTGGAAAAAGGTATTCCATGCAAATGGAAGTCAAAAGAAAGCTGGAGTAGCAATACTCACGTCAGACAAAATAGACTTTAAAATAAAGACTGTTACAAGAGACAAGGAAGGACACTATATAATGATCAAGGGACCAATCCAAGAAGAAGATATAACAATTGTAAACATATATGCATCCAACACAGGAGCACCTCAATATATAAGGCAAATGTTAACAAATATAATAGGAGAAACTGACAGTGACACAATAGTAGTGGGGGACTTGAACACCCCACCTACGTCAATGGACGGATCAGACAGAAAATCAATAAGGAAACACAGGGCTTAAATGACACATTAGACCAGATGGACTTGATATCTATAGAGCATTCCATCTGAAAACAGCAGAGTTCACATTCTTTTCAAGTGCACATAAAACATTCTCCAGGATAGGTCACATGCTCAGCCATAAAACAAGCCTTGGTAAATTTAAGAAAATTAAAATCATATCAAGCATCTTTTCTGACCACAACACTATGAGATTAGAAATCAACTACAAGAAAAAAAAACTTCAAAAAACACAAACGTGGAGGCTAAATAATATGCTACTAAACAACCAATGGCTCACTGAATAAATCAAAGAGGAAATCAAAAAATACCTAGAGACAAATGACAATGAAAACATGATGATCCAAATCTTATGGGACACAGCAAAAGCAGTCCTAAGAGGGAAGTTTATAACAATACAAACTTACCTCAGGTAAGAAGAAAAATCTCAAATAAACAACCTAAACTTATGCCTAGAGCAACTAGAGAAAGAAGAACAAACAACACCCAAAGTTAGTAGAAGGAAAGAAATCATAAAGATCAGAGCAGAAATAAGTGAAATTGAGACAAAGAAAACAATAGAAAAGATCAATGAAACTAAAAGCTGGTTATTTTTTTGTGGTGTGTGTTTGTGTGTGTATGTAATCTTTGGGGTTTTCTATACATAGGGTTATATCATCTTTATATAGAGATAATTTTGTTACTTCCTTTTTAATTTGTATGCCATTTATTTATTTCCTTGCCTAACAGCTCTGGCTAGAACTTCTAATACTTGGTTGTACACAAGTGATGAAAGAGGACATCCTTGTCTTGTTTCTGATCTTAGAAGAGAAGCCTTTGTTGTTTCACCACTGAGTTAGAGGTTAACTGTGGGTTTTTCATACATGACCTTATTATGTTGATGTAGTTTCATTCTACTCCTAACTATCTGCATGTTTTCATCATGAAAGTGTGTTCAGTTTTGTCAAATGCTTTTTCTACATCAATTGAAATGATCACATTTTTTATATTTATTCTTTTAATGTGTTACATTACACTGATGGATTTTCATATGTTGTACTGTCCTTGCATTCCAGAAATAAATACCACTCAGTCATGGTGTGCTTTTTTTTTTAACAAGTTGTTGAATTTGGTTTGCTAGAATTTTGTTGATTTTTTGAATCAATATTTATCCTATAGTACCATTAGAGTGCCATCAATTTTGTCAACGTTTGCTTCATATATTTTGGAGTTCTGATGCTTGGAGCATATTTTTATAATTATTATATCTATTTGGTGAATGAATACTTTAATATATAATGTCATTTGTCTCTTGTAACAGTTTTTTTTTTAAATTTAAAGTCTATTTTGTGTGATATTAGTATAGCTACCCCTAGTCTCCTTTGGATGCTCCTTGCATGGAAAACTTTTTCCACCCTTTCACTTTTAACCTGTGTATGTCCTTAGATCTAAAGTGAACCTTTTGTAGACAGCATATAGCTGGATCATATTTTTCAATCCACTCTGCTAATATACGTCTTTTGTTTGGGTAATTTAATTCATTCACATATAAAGCAATTACTGATAAGGAAGAACTTAATTTTGCCATTTTGCTATTTATTTTCTATATATCCCTCATTTTGTTCATTACTGCCTTTTTTGTGTTTAGTTGAATTTTTTTTAGTGATATGTTTTGATTCTCTTCTTATTTCCATAAGTATATATTCTATAGATATTTTCTTTGTAGTTACCATGGGGATTACATATAGCATCCTAAATTTATAACAATCTTTTTCTATAATTTACCTTTAATTGTATACAAAATTTTAATCCTTTATAGCTCCATCCCTCCTTATGTTACTGATGTTACAAATTATATCTTTATATGTTTTGTACCCATTAATATATATTTATATTTATTTTATGCATTTATATTTTAAGTATTACAGAAAATAAAAAGTGGAGCTACAAATAAAAATTACAATAATATTGTTTTTCACATTTTCCATGTAGTTACATTTGCCAGACATCTTTATATCTCCATTGGCTTCCAGTTACTGTCTAGCATTCTTTTATTTCAACCTGAAGGATTCCTGTTAGCATTTCTTGTAAGGTAGGTCTAGTGGTAATAAACTCCCTCTTTTTTAAAAATCTGGGGGCTTCCCTGGTGGCGCAGTGGTTGAGAATCTGCCTGCCGATGCAGGAGACACGGGTTCGTGCCCCGGTCCGGGAAGATCCCACATGCTGCGGAGCAACTAAGCCCGTGAGCCATGGCCGCTGAGCCTGTGCCTCCGGAGCCTGTGCTCCGCAACGGGAGAGGCCACAACAGTGAGAGGCCCGCATACCGCAAAAAAAAAAAAAAAAAAAAAAAAAAAAAAAAAAAATGTTTAAAAATCTGGGAATGACTTAATTTGACCCTTATTTCTGCAGGACAGTTTTTCCAGATATAGAATTCTTGGTTGGCAGTATTTCTCTTTTAGCACTTTATATAATTCCGTACTGCCTTCAGTCCTTCAGGGTTTCTACTGAGAACATGACTTATAATTTTCTTGAGAATCCCATGTATGTGACAAGTTGTTTTTCTTTCGCTTCTTTCAAGATTCTCTTTTTGTCTTTGTGTGTGTTTAAACAGTTTAATTACATTGTGTCTCAGTGAGAGTCTCTCTGGGTATATGCTATTTGGAATTTGTTGAGCTTTTCAGATTTCCTGAAATTTGGGAAACTTTCAACCATTATGTATTCAAATAACCTCTCTTCCCTTTTCTCTCTCTCTCTTTTCCTTCTCTGACTCCCGTAATGTGTATATTTATTCATCTGATGGTGACCCATAAGTCCTTTAGGCCCTCTATTTTTCTTCATTCTATTTTTTTTCACTTCAGAGTTGATAATTACAAATGTCCTAACTTCAAGTTTTCTGATTCTTTCTCTTCTTTGCTCAAGTCTTCTATTGAACACCTCTAATAAACTTTTAAATTAAGTTATTGGAGTTTTCAGCTCTGGAATTTCTGTTTGATTCCTTTTTATAATTTACATCTCTGTGTTGATATTTTCTTTTTGTTCATACTTCATTTCCCTGATTTCCTTTAGTTCTTGTCTATGTTTTCCTCCAGCTCTTTGAGCATATTTAAGAGAGATTTTTAAAAGTCTTTGTCTAACAATTATGATGCATTTGTTTCATCAGTGTTGGTTTCACAACTTCTAAACCCATTAGCATTTTTGTAGCATGTCCAGAGGCAAGTGAGTAAATCAGCAAATCTATATTCATCTCCTGACACTCAACTCAGGACCCTGAAAATTGCTATTTTTAGGAAGCCCCCTTTCTATTGCAAAAAAGACAGTGAAAAATGTATTCCAGTTAAATCAGGACCTCAGAGTGCTGCATCTAATGGATTAAGGTTCACCTGTGAATTAAAACAACTTCTGTGATGCTAGTTTACTTGGGATTTTTTTCAGAGCAACATATAGCCCTGTGGCATAAATAGCCCTGTGAAGGCTAGTAGTAGTACATAGAAGTTTGGTATTCAAGTTCTAGTTCTGCCACTGACATATTCAGTCATGTTCTTGGGCCTCAGTTTCCTTATCTGTAAAACTGATATAATTCCTGCCCAAATTACTTCACAGGCCTTAGGAAGAGAGAACTGGAATATGGCATCTAAGCAAAAAAAAAAAAAAAAGAAAAAAAAAAGGTCATGAAGAACCTAGGGATAAGACGGGAATAAAGACACAGACCTACTAGAGAATGGACTTGAGGATATGGGGAGGGGGAAGGGTAAGTTGTGACAAAGTGAAAGAGTGACATGGACATATATACGCTACCAAACGTAAAATAGATAGCTAGTGGGAAGCAGCCACATAGCACAGGGAGATCAGCTTGGTGCTTTGTGACCACCTAGAGGGGTGGGATAGGGAGGGTGGGAGGGAGGGAGATGCAAGAGGGAAGAGATATGGGAACATACCTATATATATATATATATATATATATATATATATATATATATATATATGTGTGTGTGTGTGTGTGTGTGATTTGCTTTGTTGTAGAGCAGAAACTAACACACCATTGTAAAGCAATTATACTCCAATAAAGATGTTAAAAAATAATAACTGAACTTGGTACTCCTTGAGGGGTTGCCATTATCATGGGGAAAAAGGATCTCTGAAATTCTGGAAGGAGAAGCTTTCTTGATTCCATAATTAGCAAATCTTGATGATAGAGCAAATATTCTTAATATGGGCTCCCTAGGTAAATTTAATAGGGGAATGTCCTTGAACCCTTTGAAATCAATGCAAAATTGTGTGTTTATATGCACTGGTTGAGGGGAGGGGCATTGTATTAATTGGATCAGATGTTCAAAGGGGTCCAATGCTCTTGAGTTACAGTCAGGGAAATTGAGCCTCTGAGAGAGAAAGAGATGTTCCAAAGTTTCACAGCTTCAAAATTAGTTCAAATTGCTCCACTGCTTTTCTATTATTTAGAACATTTCATGTGAGTCAATATATCACATTTGTTTTCCACACCAACTCAATAAGACATACATTATCCTTCTTCCCATTTTCTGGAGAAGGCAGCATGCATAGCAGTTAAGAGCAGATTCTGCAGGTAGAGTATCCAAGCATGAATCTTTATCTACTCTTTCCTAGCCTGATGACCTCAGGCAAACTACTTAGATTCTTTGTGCCTCCATTGCCTCACTGTAATCTGGGTATAGTAAGAGTACCAATCTCACAAGGTTATTTTATTATTTATTTATTTTGGCTCTGCTGGCTGTTAGTTGCAACATGCAGGATCTTCATAGCAGCATGCAAACTTCTTAGTTGCGGCATGTGGACTCTTAGTTGTGGCATGCATGTGGAATCTAGTTCCCAGACCAGGGGTTGAACCCACGCCCCCTGTGTTGGGAGCACAGAGTCTTACCCATTGGACCAGGAGGGAAGTCCCTCACAAGGTTATTATAAGGAATAAGTAAGATAATATATGAAAAGTACTTGTAATACCAACCAGTCTGTAGTATGAGCTATGTATATTTTTAATATTATTAAGAAAAAAGGAGATCAGAGAGAGAAAATAATTTTCATACCTACAGTTCTACAGAAAGGTAGTAAACAGGTAAAAGGTAAGAACCAAGACCTGAACTATGTCTCTTGATACTCTATTTCATGCTTTCTATTGTACCCATCTCCAATTTGTTTCTCTCTGTGTTCTCAGGAGGGATGATAACAAGTACTGTCCAACCTGGGATCTAAAGGTCCTGAGATGGCCAGTAGGAATTCTAATTCTAATTCTAATGATCCCTCTATCCCAGGCCTCAGTAGACATATAAGTTTGCACGTACATTGGGTAGAGGGTACATAGATCTATTAGGCATTCAAAAGGCCCTTGTTCTACTTATAATAAACATACAAAGAAAGAAAACAACTAAGTAATACTTCCACTTTTGATCTAATAACTTTAATTTTCTTATGGGTATCTAAATTGCCTTGTATTGTTTTTACAGAAAGGATTAATTCTACATCCACTTATCTACCCAACCAACATCACACAATGGAGCTTTGTCTATGTTTGTGAAAATTTTAAATTCTTACTTCTCAGAAAATATGCAAGGACCTTCTTCCATGTCCATAGTTAAATCTTTCTTGTGAAGACTTCACAGTTGAGAGGCAAACACACTATAGTTAAACGTCTTGTCTCTTACTCTCTTCTTCTCTCCCATCTATGTTTATCAAAGGACCATAGGAAAAAATCGGTGGATTATGGGAACAATCAGCTGCTTTCAAACACTTCCCAGATTTAAAAAATAGAATATGTTTGGGGCTTCCCTGGTGGCGCAGTGGTTGGGAGTCCGCCTGCCGATGGAGGGGACACGGGTTCGTGCCCTGGTCCGGGAAGATCCCACATGCCGCGGAGCAACTAAGCCCGTGAGCCATGGCCGCTGGGCCTGCGCGTCCGGAGCCTGTGCTCCGCAGCGGGAGAGGCCACAGCAGTGAGAGGCCCGCATACCGCAAAAAAAAAAAAAAAAAAATAGAATATGTTTGAGTTTCATGGTTTTCAAAGGTGAATTGAGTCCCCCTCCTAAGTACACCATCCTTGGGTTCTTTTACTTTTGCATATGATTGAGCTTTGCTTTATCAAAGACTTTTGCATATATTCTCCCTGAGCCTCATCAATTTACAGAGCTAGAAGAGCCTTTTCTTTGGCCCTTTTCCTAGTGGTGAATTTTATGAGTGGACTGCATCCACAACCTGAGTTTTGGTCCTAAATATGCCACTGTGTTGTCATGTGACCTTGACTGGGTCACTGCCTTTCTCTGGGCTCAGATTCTTCATCTGCACAATAGTGTGGAATTGAACTTAATTACAGATTGTGATTCCTTGGAGACCTGGGAGTTAGGGCCAACCAAAGGTCTTGGCATCCAAATGAACACCAAACTCTGCAGACTAAATAACAAAATTTGTCTTGAACATAGGATACTACTGGTTTTTAAGTATGGTAGATGCTTTTGTAATTAATATAATTAAGCATTAAAATGAACAACATAATTTAAGCTAGCATTTGGCCATGTATGTTCTCATTTGAGCAATATTAAAATTACAATAGTAGTCATATGGGGATCCAAGATGTCATTGGATAATAAAATAAGGTCTTCTTACACTTAAAAGTGATCTCTTTCCATTTTCTTTTTCTTATTCTACTCAATCTGCATTGGGGAAGTCTTTCTACTCAAATTCTTAGTGCCAGGATGCAAACAAAAACGATAATAACAATAATAAAAGTTTATGTTATTTGAATTTTTACCAGTGTCAGTATCTTTCAAGGTGTTTTATAAAATTATCTCATCTAATCCTCACTTCAAACTTCTGATGACTAATTTTTCCCCCTTTTACAATTAAGAAAACAGGCTCAGAGATGCTAATTTTCCCAAAATCACCTCTCTAATAAGCCATGAAAAGGAGCTGGGCTAGTTAGTTAATCATCCAGATTCTGCACTGACATCTCTCATGTTCCCCCTTTGTCCAATAATTGTTTGTAACATTTTGCCTTGGTTGGACTATACGTCACATAGGAAAAGCACTATTGTGTATTCTTGTGTGAAGAAGTTGCATTGTTTTCTATCATCTCTTATTTTTAAGAAGAAGGTAGGGCAAACTATCCTGAATAAAGTCAGAGTTATAAAGCAGTTCCTCGATGAAAGCAGCCAAGATATGCCCACCCTCCTCCCACCCTCACCTAGCCTCCTCCCTGGCAAGTTTCTACCCTCTTCCTAGAGCCATTGCCTACTCCAAGCCCTCAGGGTGTTTGTTACCCAGGAGTTGTCAGAGTCCATTAGAATTGCCCTGGTGCTAACACTGTATTAAAAACATGTAAGAAATTATTGACTTACACCAGCAAAAGGAGAGTACGTCCAGGAGGCCAGCTCAATAGTCTTCAGCAGAGTATATTTCCAACTTGATATCTGGAGTGGCCTCCTAAGACAGTCAACTGTCCATAGCGTACAGTGTGAGACTGTCTTAGTTGACCAAAACAAGCTCCGACAAAGGGTGAAGCAGCTTAGGCAGCAGTCTAAGTAATGGGCAATAAGGCCTAAGTCTTTTACCATCCCTTAGTTCATTTCAAGGAATAGCCAGGGGACAGTCAGTAGGGATTAGTCAGAATAGTAGAATGAGCCCCGGTGATCTCAGTTAGTAGCCTTGGGCAATTCCCTTCCCCTCTCTGGGTCTATTTCTCTATCTGTCCAAATGAAGGAGTTGGGCTAAATTGGCTCCAACACTGGCTGTTTTACTTACCTCTAGACAGACTATATATATCTATATCTTTCTTGAAACTAAATCCTTCTGGTAGTCCCTTCTTTTTTGCTCAGCCTTTGCTCTGTAAAAAGAGAGAATAATAAGAACAAAATGATGAGACACTTAGAATTTAATATCTTTTTTAATCTTCATATCAATATTGTGAATGATATAGATCCCATATTACTGTTCAGAAAACTGTGACTCACAGAATTGAACTGACTTACCCAGGGTCTCACAGCTAATAAAAAAGTATGGCTGAGATTTGAACTCCAAGCTCAGTCATCTGTTTTCAACCATTTTTTCTATCATTCTCTAGGTCAGGATTTCTCAAAGTGTATTCTGTAGAATAAAGTTCTAGTGGATGTTAAGAGTTGTAATATGGGGGCAGGGGGAATCTAGGAAACCCTGAGGAAGTCAATATGAAACAGTTTTATTTACTGCATAACTTCTCAGTCTTTATGTTCTGAGTTAATATGCATTGGAATCCAGTAAGAGAACTATTGAATATCATGGTCCCGTGAAATACTTTTTGTTTATAGGAATATGTCTCAGGGCTAGTACTCCTCAGAATACACTTTGGGAATGTTGCTCCCAGACTCCTAGCATTCAGATCATCCCCAGGCCCTGTTCTCAGAGAGTTCATGGAAAAATAAATGTCTCTTTTTTCATCTCACTTTCATCTGCTAGGGTAAACACCCCCAGGAGGGTAGTTGCTTAGGGTATCCACATATAATTCTGCAGGTTATGCTGTATATGAGGGCAACTGGCCAAGGGAGGCAAGTGGGCTTGAAATTCAGCGAAAGCTTCATTCAGCTGTGTGTCTTGCACTTGGCAGATGTTTTCTCTCTCTGGTTTACCCCAAGGGGGCATATTTTTATAGTATATACTAGCCACCATTTGTACTAACAGACACTCTGCTGCTGCTTAAGTTCTCAGCACCTATTATTGTCTCCCTGTGTGATCTTGAGCAACTCTATTTTTCCATGCCTCAGTTTGTGTATATGCAAAATATGGATAATAAGAACTATTTCTTTCTCCACTCTTGAAGAAATGTCAGTAGGTTAAGAGAACTTTGTTCTCTTTGTTAATCTATGTTTTGTTATAGATTTTGTGTGTGTGTGTGTGTGTGTGTGTGTGTGTGTGTGTGTATGATTGTTCAGCTATTGAAATAAAACCCACTAACACAGTATGGACACAAACTTACAATAGGGTTTTGAGCATGACCCCATAAATATGAAGTCTCTGGATTGGAAGGGGTCTTAATGATCAAGCCACTCACTTAATGATCCTGGCCACTCTTCCTGAGTGCCAGTTCCTTTGCCAAAGTTTGGGTATTAAAGTTTGAGAGGAAATTTGATCAGGACCTTGAAGGACAAATAAGTGTTTACGGAGTGAAGGACATTATGAAAAGAGAGAAGAGAATGGACAAAGTTAAGGGAGAATGGAAGTCCTCAGAGATGAATAGATGTGGGGAGAAGATAGAAAGGTGGATTAAGTTGAAGAATTTCTATGCTGTGTGTGGAGCCTTGATGATTTTAAGCAGCAAACTGATGATCATCAGAGCTGTGCTTTACAAAGCTGGCTCTGGGGACTATGTAGGAGATGGATTTGGTATTGGTAGGTATGAGGAGAAGTCCTTAGGCAATAAAAGGCTCCTAGGGATAGGCTGGTTGTATGTAAACCAAGCTTAATCAGAAAAATATTTAAGGAGGCAGACCTGATGACAGAAAAGAATCAAGGCTAACTCACAAGTTTCTTGATACATAGACAACATGAAAGTTTCACAGACAGACAATGGGCAAAGAGCATGTTGAATGTAGAATAATAACAATGACTATAATAGGCAGAATAATGGCCTAATAAAGATGTCTATGAATGTATCCCTGTAACCTCTGAGTATATTACATTACATGATGAAGGGGAGTTAAGGTTGCAGATGGAATTAAGGTGGTTAATCAGCTGACTGTAAAATAGGATTACATTGCGCCCAAGGTAATGACAAAGGTCCTTAAAAGTGGAAGAGACAACAACAACAAAAATCCAAACAACCCAGTTAAGAAATGGGCAAATGACTTGAATAAATATTTCTTCAAATAAGACACACAGCTGGACAATAAGCACCTGAAAAGATGCTCATCATCATTAGCCATCAAAGACATACAAATGAAGATAACAAGTAAATACCACTGCACACACATTAGGATGGTTATTATAAAAAAAAAATGAGAAAATAACATGTGCTGCGGAGTATGTAGCTAACTTGGAACCCTTGTGCCTTACTGATGGGAATATAAAATAGTGTAGTCTCTGTGGAAAACAGTATAACGGTACGTATAAAAATTTAAATGTAGAATTACCATATGACCCAGAAGTTACACTTCTGTTTATACACCTCAAAGAATTGAAGTCAGAGACTGGAACAGATATTTTTACACCTATGTTTGTAGCAGCATTATTCACAATAGCCAAAAGGTAGAAAAAAAACAAATATCCATCAATAGATTAATGAAAAACAAAATGTGCTAAAAATATAATAATGTGGTATACATAATACAATGGAATACTATTGATTGAAATTATAACACATACTACAACATAGATGAATACTGAAGACATTATGCTGAGATAAGACAGACACAAAAAGACAAATACCCTTTATGAGGTACCTAAAATAGTCATATTCATAGCAACAGAAAGTAGAATAGAGATTACCAGGTACTGGTGGGAAGCGAAAATATGGAGGAATTGTTTAATTGGTGCAGAGTTTCTGTTTGGGAAGATAAAAATATTTGGAGGGAATTCCCTTGCTGTGCAGTGGTTAGGACTTGGCACTTTCACTGCCATGGGCTTAGGTTTGATCCCTGGTTGGGGAACTAAGATCCCACAAGCTGCAGGGCACAGCTGAAAAAAAATGTTTGGAGGTGAATTGTGATGATGGTTGTACAACAATGTATATGTACTTAATGCCACTGAACTGTGCACTTAAAAAATATTAAAATGGTAATTTTTTTTTTTTTTTTTTTTTTTTTTTTGTGGTACACGGGCCTCTCACTGTTGTGGCCTCTCCCGTTGCGGAGCACAGGGTCCGGACACACAGGCTCAGCACCCATGGCTCATGGGCCCAGCTGCTCCACGGCATGTGGGATCTTCCCACACTGGGGCATGAACCCGTGTCCTCTGCATCAGCAGGCGGACTCTCAACCACTGTGCCACCAGGGAAGCCCTAAAATGGTAAATTTTATATTAAGTATATTTTACTACAGTAAAAGAGAAAAAAGTGGAAAAGCATTGCAGAAGAGGTCAGAGTGATGACATGTAAGACTCTACCCATTGTTCCTGGCGTCGTAGATGAAAGAGGGGGCTGCAAGCCAAGGAATGGAGGCAGCTTCCAGTACCTGGAAAAGACAAGGAAACTGATTCTCCTCTAGAACTTCCAGAAAGCAATGCAACTTGCCAAAACCTTGATTTTATCCCAGTAAGACCTGCGTCAGGCTTCTGAACTGAATGATAATAAATTTTCATTAAATTAAACTGTCAGGGAGGCAGTTATTATGCAACCTTCTGCCCCTCTAGAGTTGCCCAATCAGTGCCCTGGTCCTGGAACATTCCCTTGTATGGAAGCCTGATGCTCATCTGTCTCTCGGCCCCCAATTCTTTTTCCTTATTACAAGAAAACTTTTCTCTGTTCTAATCATGCAGTGAACTTCCTTGTATTGCTTATGTGTGTGCATCATATGGCACCTGACCAGTCTCATCTGTATTTCTGCCTCTGGCAGGAAAGAAACAGGGTCTTCACCTGCAGCATGAGATGAGTGCATGCAGTCCATCACCATGACAGCTATTGGGTGAGATCTGCTGGCGATGGGAGACCACTGCACACTACAGAAACTGATCTTGCCATGTCTCTTCTCCTTTTTGTGAGGAAAGTGTTCTAACCAGTGCCCTTGTATGATGGGTCCTCTTTGGTATCTCCAAAGCTGTAGATTATGCAGTGGATTAAGGTCTGTGAACTCCTATTTCTGGTGTTGGCATTGTTATGATAGTGGCCATTGTACATGCAGTGAGAATCCTAATGAGGTGTTGGTAGCTGGATCGTCCTTCTTGACATAAACTACTAAATTTCTGGGAATTTGTTACAGCAGCAATAGGAAACTAATAATATGACAATGATAATAATGATAGTAATTAACATTTATTGAATGCTTGCAAAGCCAAATACAATTTTAACTTTAAATGAGGGATAATAATTATGACAGTAATAAAAATATTAATTTTTATTGATTCCTTGATAAGTGCCATGCATTATTCTAAGAACTTCACATGACCTATTCCATGTAATTCATACCATAAGCCAATGAAATTGTTGTTATTATTATTGTAATTTTGTATATAAGGAAACTGAATCAGAAAGATATTAAATAACTTGTTCAAGATCACAAACTAGATCTCACAAACTAGTAAGAGACAGATAAGATTAGAGCCGAGACAGTCTTGCTTTAGAACTTATATTTTTAAGCTAAAGATTTTAATTTTGAATATACTGGGCTCCTCATCTATTACAGGGTATAAGAGTTTTCTTTTTCTTTTTCCATGAGGAAACACCAAGCTGGACCTCTGACTTCCTTGACCTGTCCTACCTGCCAACCTACCTGCACAGCCCCTAGAGAGTTCTCATTCAGAAGTCTGTAGTCCTTCCTCATAGAGAAAATGTCCAGGGGAAATAGGCATAAGGCAGAAAGAAGCAAAAATTGATTCAGGGCAATCAGTTAAATGTTCAGTCCCAGTAGAAACCCAACTGGAAAGAAGAGACCAAGGAGGTGGGATATGAGAGAGAGTGTAAGGAAGTCTTAGGAAGATAGGATCTAAAATGGAAGCAAAAGTCCCAGGAAACCAAGCAAGTTCAAGTTGGCAGCCTGGGGAAAAGTCTGATAGGTTGAGTTGGTTGGGACATCAGTCAATCTCTCTGGTCCTGCAGGTATGGCAAGCCTGAAGCTATAACCCCAAGGTGATCTGGGTTTTTTCAGGCCTCTATCCACCAGAAGCTGTCAGACAGGGGATCTTTTCATCTACACCCAGATATGAGTTGCCAGAATGTGGAGGGAGGGGACAGAAGGAGGGAGTAAAGGACAAGTGCCGGGGTCCAGTCCCAGCAGATCCAGGGGTCCCTGAGATGGAGGCAACGGCGTTGGCGAGAAAAATAAATAGATGGGGCAAGGGGGTAGGTGCAGGAGCTTCTGTTAAGCTTCTGACAACTTTATTTTTGACATATCATTTCTTATATAGGATTTGGGCTCATAATCTCATTTCTACATCTATACACAGAAACATTAGTGAGCATTGTTCCGTCTTAAGATCTTTTCATGCAAACAGGATGTTTAGGTCTAGAAAGCTAATTATTCTTTTCTACTTCAGCTAGCAACATATATTGGCCTGTGTCCCAGTATTCTCAGTACCTTGTTCAAAACACATTGTGCAAAAATACAATTCTATTTTCTACGTAAGGCAATCAATTTTAACTTTCATAGTTACACATAATTCATTCGTAAAATATTAACAGTAAATTCCTTCCGCTTCTCTCTTTTTCCTCCAATATACCGGAGAAGGGGCATACCACATAATCCACCATTTGGGGGCATCCTGTACATAATACCCCACTATTTGCTTCCCTTCTTTATCCCTTATTCCTTCTTTGGGCCATAGCTCATCTAATTCTTCCTTTAAACTTCTACTCCTTAATTGAAACACTCCTTTGTTGCCTGACCAAGGGACTTTTTTCCAAAGTAAATTATTTACAGTGGGTATAGCTACTGTTGTGGTTACAGGGGTTGTTGTGGTCTCGTACTGAGGGGGATTTGCTTTATAATACTTCCATCTTCTTGGCCTAAACCCTCTCAATTTTTAGCAAGAATTTTCCTAGAATCAGAAGAGATGCTTTCCGCCACCCACAAGGAGAGGAGCTTTGTTTCCTCATGCCATAACTTCTCGCCGAGCTTTGCTCAGGCAACAATTGGCAATGCTGGATGGCTTCTGGCAGACAGGAAACAGGAAGTATATAGTGTCTTTATCCAACAGTAATTCATGTGCCATCTTCTATTCATATCTTTCCCCATAGTGTGGTATCAGGCACATAGCGGATGCTCCATTAGGAAAATTATTATTATTACTATTATTCACATTAATATGGCATGTATAAGACAGTTACTGTGCTAAGTGTTCTGTTTGATATGCATCACTCATTCACAACAATTATTATCCTTGTGTTACTAATGAGAGATGTAAGAACAAGAGGAGAAGTGACTTGCTCATGCTTACATTTAAGAGGCAGCACTGGGATTCAAACCCATGCCATTGGGCTCTAACATCTGTGATCTTTGTTACTCTTCTCAAGACTTTCTGATTGATGGATGGTTATTCTATTGCTGGATGCTGGGGATAACCATGGTGAAGGTGGGGTGGCAGTGCACAGGAAGAACCTTGTAATAGTGAATTGGAAACTTGCTGTGGTCATTTTATTCTTACCACTGGCATGCTGTATGACCCAAGATAAGTTGTTTAACCATTCCTATTCATATTTAGCCAATTCTGTACTTCAGACAGTTCTTTCTATCCTCCTTATGCTAGGTTTAGAGGGAAAAGAAGGGAGATGATTTAAGAGAATAGATGAGATGATGCTGAAAAGAAGGTCACTAGATAAATAATTCAAGACAAGGTTAATCTTGAGATACTTTTGTTTCTTTTATTTTTCCCTCAGGCCTGAACCCACCAGGTGGCCATGACTCCTTGGTGGCAGGAGGCATGGCGGGCCCTGCTTGCTCGGGCCACAGCACCCAGTGGCTGCTCCAGCCCCCGGCCAGGGTCGTGGGGGGTGGGGGTGGGTGAGGGGTGGGGTGGGGCAGGGCGAGAGCAAGGGCACAGAGAGTACACACAGACAGCTCCCACCCAAGACACAAGCGTGGTTAGAGAAGATGAAGGAAGAGTAAGACACGGAGATCAACTTCCTCCCCACAGATACATCAGAAATACATCTACATGTGGAACTGCTCCTATAGAACACCAACTGAATGCTGGCAGAAGACCTCAGACCTCCAAAAAGGCACGAAACTCCCCAGGTACCTGGGTAGGGCAAAAGAAAAAAAAAAAAACAGAGACAAAAGAATAGGGATGGGACCTGCACCAGTGGGAGGGAGCTGTGAAGGAGGAAAGGTTTCCACACACTAGGAAACCCCTTTGTGGGTGGAGACTGCGGGTGGCAGAGGGGGGAAGCTTAGGAACCTTGGAGGAGAGCATAGCAATGGGTGTGGAGGGCAAAACGGAGAGATTCCCACACAGAGGATAGGTGCCAACCAGCACTCACCAGCCCGAGCGGCTTGTCTGCTCACTCGCTGGGGCGGGCAGGGTCTGTGACCTGAGGCTCAAGATCGCAAGAAGAGGACTGGGGTTAGCAGTGTGAACACAGCCTGAAGGGGTTAGTGCACCATGGCTAGCCAGGAGGGAGTCTGGGAAAAAGTCTGGACCTGCTGAAGAGGCAAGAGACTTTTTCTTCCCTATTTGCTTCCTGGTGTGCAAGGAGAGGGGATTAAGAGCGTGGCTTAAAGGAGCTCCAGAGATGGGTGCAAGCCATGGCTTTCAGTGCAAACCCCAGAAACGGGCATGAGATGCTAAGGCTGCTGCCGCCACCAAGAAGCCTGTTTGCAAGCACAGGTCAATATCCACATCACCCCTCCTGGGACCCTGTCCAGACTGCCACTGCCACCATCCCGTGATTCAGGGACAACTTCCCTGGGACAATGGACAGTGCGCCTCAGGCTGCTGCAATGTCATGCTGCCCTCTGCGGCTGCAGGCTCGCCCCACAGCCATACCCCTCCCTCCTCCTGGCCTTAGTGAGCCAGAGCCACTGAATCAGTTGCTCCCTTAACCGTGTCCTCTCTGAGCAAAGAGCAGACACCTTCAGACGACCTATACGAAGATGCACAGTCAAATCCAAAGCTGAACACTGGGAGCTGTGTGAACAAGGAAGAGAAATGGAAATCCCTCCCAGCAGCCTCAGGAGCAGCAGATTAAATCTACACAATCAACTTGATGTACCCTGCATCTTTGGAATGAATGAAGAGACAACGAACCATCCTAAACTGAGGAGGTGGACTTTGGGAGTAAGATATAATAGTTTTCCCCCTTTTCCTCTTTTTGTAAGTGGCGGTGTGGATGAAAGGCTCTTGGTGCTCCAGCCAGGAGTCAGTGCAGTGCCTCTGAGGTGGGATAGCCAAGTTCAGGACACTGGTCGACAAGAGATCTCCCAGCTCCACATAATAGCAAATAGCAAATATCTCCCATAGATCTCCATCTCAATGATAAGACACAGCTTCACTCAACGACCAGCAAGCTACAATGCTGGACACCCTATGCCAAACACCTAGCAAGACAGGAACACAACCCCACACATTAGCAGAGAGGCAGCCTAAAATCATAGTAAGGCCACAGACACCGGAAAACACAACATGAGACGTGCACCTGCCCATCAGAAAGACAAGATCCAGGCTCATCCACCAGAGCACAGGCACAAGTCCCCTCCACCAGGAAGCCTACACAACCTACTGAACCTTAGCCACTGGGGACAGACACTAAAAACAATGGGAACTACGAACCTGCAGCCTGCAAAAAGGAGACCCCAAACACAGTAAGATAAGCAAAATAAGAACAGAAAAACACACAACAGATGAAGGAGGAAGGTAAAAACCTACCAGAGCTAACAAATGAAGAGGAAATAGGCAGTCTATCTGAAAAAGAATTCAGAATAATGATAGTAAAGTTGATCCCAAATGTTGGAAATAGAAGAGAGAAAATGCAAGAAACATTTAACGAGGACGTAGAAGAACAAAAGGGGAAATAAGCAATGAAGAACAACATAATAAATGAAACTAAAAATACTTGAGAAGGAAAAATGGAGCTGGAGGAATCAGGTTCCCTGACTTAAGAATATACTAAAAAGCTACAGTAATCAAGACAGTATGGTACTGGCACAAAAACAGAAATATAGATCAATGGAACAGAATAGAAAGCCCAGAGATAAACCCACACACATATGGTCGCCTTATCTTTGGTAAAGGAGGCAGGAATATACAGTGGAGAACATACAGCCTTATCAATAAGTGGTGCTTGGAAAAGTGGACAGTTATATATAAAATTATGAAATTAGAACACTCCTTAACACCATACACAAAAATAAACTGAAAATGGGTTAAAGACCTAAATGTAAGACCAGACACTATCAAACTCTTAGAAGAAAATATAGGCAGAACACTTTATGACATAAAACACAGCAAGATCCTTTGTGACCGACCTCCTAGAGAAACGGAAATAAAAACAAAAATAAACAAATGGGACCTAATGAAAGTTGAAAGCTTTTGCAGATCAAAGGATAACATAAACAAGACCAAAAGACAACCCTCAGATGGGAGAAAACAGTTACAAATGAAGCAACTGACGAAGGATTAATCTCCCAAATTTACAAGCAACTCATGCAGCTCAATAACAAAAAACCAGTAACCCAATCCAAAAACGGGCAGAAGACCTAAATAGACATTTCTCCAAAGAGGATATACAGACTGCTGAAATACACATAAAAGAATGCTCAACATCATTAATCATTAGAGAAATGCAAATGAAAACTGCAATGAGATATCATCTCACACCAGTCAGAATGGCCATTATCAGAAAATCTAGAAACAATAAATGTTGGAGAGGGTGTGGAGAAAAGGGAACTCTGTTGCTCTGTTGGTGGGAATGTAAATTGATACAGCCACTATGGAGAACAGTATGGAGGTTCCTTAAAAAACTACAGAGAGAACTACTATATGACCCAGCAAACACACTACTGGGCATATACCCTGAGAAAACCATAATTCAAAAAGTATCATGTACCCAAAGGTTCATTGCAACTCTATTTACAATAGCGAGGACATGGAAGCAACCTAAGTGTCCATCAACAGATGAATGGATAAAGAAGATATGGCACATATATACAATGGAATATTACTCAGCCATAAAAAGAAACGAAACTGAGTTATTTGTAGTGAGGTGGGTGGACCTGGAGTCTGTCATACAGTGTGAAGTAAGTCAAAAGGAGAAAAACAAATATAGTATGCTAACAGATATATATGTAATCTAAGAAAAAAAAGAATGTCATGAAGAGCCTAGGGGTAGGATGGGAAAAAAACACAGACCTACTACAGAATGGACTTGAGGATATTGAGAGGGGGAAGGGTAAGCTGTGATGAAGTGAGGAGTGGCATGGACATATATACACTACCAAACATAGGGTGGATAGCTAGTGGGAAGCAGCCGCATGGCACAGGGAGATCAGCGAGGTGGTTTATGACCACCTAGAGGGGTGGGATAGGGAGGGTGGGAGGGAGGGAGATGCAAGAGGGAAGAGATATGGGAACATATGTATATGTATAACTGCTTTGCTTTATTGTAAAGCAGAAACTAACACACCATTGTAAAGCAAATATACTCCAATGAAGATGTTAAAAAATACTATAGAAGGGATCAATAGAAGAATAACTGAGGAAGAAGAACGGATAAGTGACCTGGAGGATAAAATAGTGGAAATAACTACTGCAGAGCAGAGTAAAGAAAAATAAGTGAAAGGAACTGAGGACAGTCTCAGAGACCTCTGCGACAACATTAAATGCACCAACATTCTAAATATAGGGGACGCAGAAGAAGAAGAAGAGAAAAAGAAAGGGACTGAGAAAATATTTGAAGAGATTATAGTTGAAAACTTCCCTAATATGGGAAAGGAAATAGCTAATGAAGTCCAGGAAGCACAGAGAGTTCCATACAGGATAAATCCAAGGAGAAACACACCAATACACATATTAATCAAACTATCAAAAATTGAATACAGAAAAACAATATTAAAAGCAGCAAGGGAAAAACAACAAACAACACACAAGGGAATCCCCTTAAGGTTAACAGCTGATCTTTCAGCAGAAATTCTGCAAGTCAGAAGGGAGTGGCAGGACATATTGAAAGTGATGAAGGGAAAAACCGACAACCAAGATTACTCTACCTGGCAAGGATCTCATTCAGATTTTACGGAGAAATTAAAACCTTTAAAGGCAAGAAAAAGGTGAGAGAGTTCAGCACCACCAAATCAGCTTAACAACTAATGCTAAACGAACTTCTCTAGGCAAGAAACACAGGAGAAGGAAAAGACCTACAATAACAAATCCAAAACAATTAAGAAAATGGGAATAGGAACATACATATCAGTAATTACCTTAGATGTAAATGGATTAAATGCTCCCACCAAAAGACACAGACTGGCTGAATGGATACAAAAATGAGACCCATATATATGCTGTCTACAAGAGACCCCTTTGAGACCTACGGACACATACAGATTGAAAGTGAAGGGATAGAAAAAGATATTCCATGCAAATAGAAATCAGAAGAAAGCTGGAGTAGCAATTCTCATATCAGACAAAATAGACTTTAAAATAAAGACTATTAAAAGAGACAAAGAAGGACACTACATAATGATCAAGGGATCAATTCAAGAAGAAGATATAACAATTGTAAATATTTATGCACCCAACATAGGCGCACCTCAATACATAAGGCAAATACTAACAGCCCTAAAAGGGGAAATCGACAGTACTACATTCATAGTAGGGGACTATAACACCCCACTTTCATCTATGGACAGATCATCCAAAATGAAAATAAAAAGGAAACACAATCTTTAAATACATTAAATAAGATGGATTTAATTGATATCTATAGGACATTCCATCCAAAACCAAAACAATACACATTTTTCTCAAGTGCTCATGGAACATTCTCCAGGATAGATCATATATTGGGTCACAAATCAAGCCTTGGTAAATGAAAGAAAATTGAAATCCTATCAAGTATCTTTTCCAACCACAGTACTATGACACTATATATCAATTACAGGAAAAGATCTGTAAAAAATACAAATGCATGGAGGCTAAACAACACAGTATTTAATAACCAAGTGATCACTGAAGAATTCAAAAAGACAATCAAGGAATACCTGGAAACATATGACAATGGAGATACAAAGACCCAAAACCTATGGGATGTAGCGAATGCAGTTCTAAGAGGGAAGTTCATAGCAATACAAACCTACTTAAAGAAACAGGAAGCATCTCGAATAAACAACCTCATCTTGCACCTAAAGAAATTAGAGAAAGAAAAACAAACAAAGAACCCACAAATTCAGCAGAAGGAAAGAAATAATAAATATCAGATCAGAAATAAATGATAAGGAAATGAAGGAAACAATAGCAAAGATCAGTAAAATTAAAAGGTGGTTCTTTGAGAAGATTAACAAGATCGATAAACCATTAGCCAGACTAATCAAGAAAAAAAAGGAGAAGACTCAAATTAATATCATTAGAAACGAAGAAGGAGAAGTAACAACTGACAGTGTAGAAATACAAAGTATCCTGAGAAATTACTACAAGCAAATCTATGCCAATAAAATGGACCACCTGGAAAAAATGGACAAATTCTTAGAAACGCACAACCTGCCGAGACTGAACCAGGAAGAAATAGAAATTATAATCAGACCAATAACAAGCACTGAAATTGAAACTGTGATTTAAAATCTTCCAGCAAACAAAAGCCCAGGACCAGATGGCTTACACAGGCGAATTCTATCAAACATTTAGAGAAGAGCTAACACCTATCCTTTTCAAATTCTTCCAAAATATAGCAGAGAGGAACACTCCCAAACTCATTCTATGAGGCCACCATCACCCTGATACCAAAACCACACAAAGATGACAATATCACTGATGAACATAGATGGAAAAATCCTCAACAAATACTAGCATACAGAATGCAACAGCACATTAAAATGATCATACACCATGATCAAGGAGGTTTATTCCAGGAATGCAAGGATTCTTCAATATATGCAAATCAATCAACGTGATACACCCTAGTAACAAATTGAAGGAGAAAAACCATATGATTATCTCAAGAGATGGAGAGAAACTTTCAAAAAATTCAACACCAATTTATGATAAAAAACCCTGCAGAAAGTAGGCATAGAGGGAAATTTCCTCAACATAATAAAGGCCATATATGACAAACACAAAGCCAACATCATCCTCAATGGTGAAAACCTGACATCATTTCCACTAAGATCAGGAATAAGACAAGGTTGCCCACTCTTACCACTGTTATTCAACATAGTTTTGGAAGTTTTAGCCACAGCAATCAGAGAAGAAAAAGAAATAAAAGGAATCCAAATTGGAAAAGAAGAAGTAAAGCTGCCACTGTTTTCAGATGACATGATACTCTACACAGAGAATCCTAAAGATGCTACCAGAAAAGTACTAGAGCTAATCAATGAATTTGGTAAAATAGCAGGATACAAAAGTAAGGCACAGAAATTTCTGGCACTCCTATACACTAATGATGAAAACCCTGAAAGTGAAATTAAGAAAACACTCCCATTTACCATTGCAACAAAAAGAATAAAATATCCAGGAATAAACCTACCTAAGGAGACAAAACACCTGTATGCAGAAAATTATAAGACACTGATGAAACAAATTAAAGATGATACAAAAAGATGGAGAGATATACCATGTTCTTGGATTGGAAGAATCAACATTGTGAAAATGACTCTACTACCCAAAGCAATCTACAGATTCAATGCAATCCCTATCAAATTACCACTGGCATTTTTCACAGAATTAGAACAAAAATTTTCACAATTTGTATGGAAAAACTAAAGACCCCGAATAGCCAAAGCAATCTTGAGAACGAAAATTGGAGCTGAAGGAATCAGGCTCCCTGACTTCAGACTATACTACAAGGTCACAGTAATCAAGACAGTATGGTACTGGCACAAAAACAGAAATAAAGGTCAATGGAAAAGGATAGAAAACCCAGAGATAAACCCACGCACATATGGTCACCATATCTTTGATAAAGGGGGCAGGAATATACAGTGGAGAAAAGACAGCCTCTTCAATATTTGGTGCTGGGAAAATCAGACAGGGACATTTAAAAGTATGAAACTATAACACTCCCTAACACCATACACAAAAATAAACTGAAAATGGGTTAAAGTCCTACATGTAAGGCCAGACATTATCAAACTCTTAGAGGAAAACATAGGCAGAACACTCTATGACATCAATCACAGCAAGATCCTTTTTGACCCAGCTCCAAGAGAAATGGAAATAAAAACAAAAATAAACAAATGGGATCTAATGAAAATTAAAAGCTTTTGCAAGGCAAAGGAAACCATAATAAACAAGCCCAAAAGGCAAACTCAGAATGGGAGAAAATAGTTGCAAATGAAGCAACTGACAAAGGATTAATCTCCAATATTTACAAGCAGCTCATGCAGGTCAATAACAAAAAACCAAACAACCCAATTAAAAAATGGGCATAAGAGCTAAATAGACGTTTCTCCAAAGGAGATATATAGAATGCCAATAAACACATGAAAGAATGCTCAATATCATTAATCATTAGAGAAATGCAAATCAAAACTACAATGAGATATCATCTCACACTGGTCAGAATGGCCATCATCAGAAAATCTAGAAACTATAAATGCTGGAGAGGGTGTGGAGAAAAGGGAACACTTGCAGTGTTGGTTGGAATTTAAATTGATACAGCCACTATGGGGAACAGTATGGAGGGTCCTTAAAAGCTAAAAATATAACTACCATATGACCCAGCAATCCCACTACTGGGCATATACACTGAGAAAAACATAATTCAAAAAGTGTCATGTACCAAAATGTTCATTGCAACTTTATTTACAATAGTCAGGACATGGAAGCAACCTAAGTGTCCATCAACAAATGAATGGATAAAGAAGATGTGGCACATATATACAATGGAATAATACTCAGCCATAAAAAGAAATATAATTGAGATATTTGTAGTCAGGTGGATGGACGTATAGTCTGTCATACAGAGTGAAGTAAGTCAGAAAGAGAAAAACAAATACCATATTCTAACACATATATATGGAATATAAGGTAAAAACAAAAAATGGTCATGAAGATCCTAGGGGTAAGATGGTAATGAAGACACAGACCTACTGGAGCCTGGACTTGAGGATATGGGGAGGGGGAAGGGTAAACTGTGACAAAGTGAGAGAGTGGCATGGAGATATATACACTACCAAAAGTATAATATATTGTTAGTGGGAAGTAAACGCATAGCACAGGGAGACCAGCTAGGTGGTTTTTGACCACGTAGATGGATGGGATATGGAGGGTGGGAGGGAGGAAGATGACAGAGGGAAGATATATGGGAACATATGTATATGTATAACTGATTCACTTTGTTATAAAGCAGAAACTAACACACCATTGTAAAGCAATTATACTCCAATAATGATGTTAAAAAAATAAAAAAAGATGCAAGCCCAAGACCATTGCATGTGTCCAGGGGATGATCCAGCTGCCGGTCTTCCCTCTTGGTGCCTCTTTGGCCTCTGTCCTGAGGCCAGTGCCCCCAAGAGTGCTGAGTTTCCTGGCTCTCAGATTCTCTTGCAGACCCAGGAGTCACCCATGGTATTTTTGTTTCATCATGTAACTTATTAGCATCAAGAATCATCCTTGCCATTCTCATTAAGAAACAAGTTTTCCTGTTTAAAGTGATATCATTTCTGTGACAGATACTTTCATGTCTTGAATAATGCAAGAGTTATTTCTGTTAACTGCAAAAGAGCTGGTGGACAAATGCAGGGTCAATTTGTATTCTTTATGTTCTCAGCTGCCAAAATTTGGTTGTTGGTTAACCAAGATGTGTTTGAAATTTCAGTGTTTTAACAGCTTCTGTGAACAAAAATGCAAAGCTCATAACATCTCATCAAGTTTAATTAAACTTCTGGAAGTCAGCTTTGGTGCCCCAAAAAGAAGTCCCTCAAAAACCCTCTGCAATGATAAACCTCTGTGGCAAATGCTGGTGTGTATTTCAGGAGATAGGAATTCTATGTTGAATCTGTTAAAGACTCACTAGGGTATACTGAGGCAACCTCTATCTCTTTTGTTTCCTTCTTTAACATATCTCTTCAGTGGACTTAATGAAAACTTCCCCTTGGTACCATATGTACTTCTAATAAGGATAATCTAGCCATCATTAGCAAAGATATCACTGATTCAGTCACTCAACAAATTTAATCAACAAATATTTATTGAGGAACTACTTTGTTCCAGGTACTGTTCTGGGTGCTGGAGCCATAGCACTGAACAAATCAGATAAAGCCTCTGCTCTCATAAAGATTATAGTCTGTTAATGGTGGAGGGAGACAGAAAATACATAGACATATAACACAATGTCAGGTAGCAATGACTACAATAAAAAAATAGAGTAGAGAAAGAGGATAGAATGTGACCAGAGGAGCACTCCTGTTTTAGAAAGGATGGTTGGCGAAGGCCTGCCTGAGAAGGTGATATTTAAGCAGAGACCTGAAAGAAGTGAGGAGGTGAGCCATGATGTCTGGGGAAAAATCACGCCATGTAGAGGGAATGGTAATTACAAAAGTCCTGAAGTGATAGTATACCTAGGATGTTCAATAAACAGCTGAATTGGGCTTCCCTGGTGGCGCAGTGGTTGAGAATCTGCCTGCCGATGCAGGGGACACGGGTTCGTGCCCTGGTCCGGGAGGATCCCACATGCCGCGGAGCAACTAAGCCCGTGAGCCATGGCCGCTGGGCCTGCGCGTCCGGAGCCTGTGCTTCGCAACGGGAGAGGCCACAGCAGTGAGAGGCCCGCATACCACAAAAAAAAAAAAAAAAAAAAAAAAAAAAAAAAAAAAAACCAGCTGAAGAAGCCAGGGTGGTAGGTATAATGTGAGTAAGGGCAGGATAAAGGTAACAGGTGAAGTGAGAGGCATTTCCACGTCATGGTAAAGGGTTCAGATTTAATTCTGAGGGAGATGGGAGCCTTTAGAGGTTTCTGATCAGAGGAGTGATATGATCTGATTTATAGCTTTAAAAGACCACTATAGCAGTTATGTGGGGAACTGATTTAAAGTAGTAAGAGTAGAAGAAGAGAGACAAGTTATGAGGCAACTGCTATAGTCCAGGTGAGAGATAATGATGATTTAGTCTAGGGTGATAACATTAGAAGTGTAGCAAAGTACTGTGATCCAGTATATACTCAGAATAAATAGTTAAAAGGATTTTCTGATGGACTGCTTGTATTGTATACGAGAGACATTATGATCTTTGGTCTGCAACTGAATGAATTATGGTGCTATATGAAGAAATATCCAACCTTACTAAAAGTCAAATAAATAGAGATTAAAATAAGGGAGTATTTTGGACAAATTAGCCAAGATGATATTAACCAAGGCCAGTTTGAATCAGGCCAGTAGGATTTACTTTTGGGAGAGTCAGAGGGCAGGTGGAAGAGAGACTTTACTTTTAAAGGACACACACAAATTCTCACAAGCTCAGGAACCCAGGGAAGAAGCAGTAATTTGATAGGAGCCTGGGCCAGAACTAGTTGCTGATCTTGGAGAGTCTCCTAGAGAGGCAGAAGGCAACTGCAGCTCACCCTGGGAACACATACACTGGCAACAGCCACTCTTGGTAGCTCATTCTATTATGTGGATGCTGGTACTGGCAAGCACCAATATGGAATCCTCCCTTTAATTTATTATCCCCAAGACCCAGCCCTGTCCTTGTCCAACAAACTGTAGGCACCAATGCTGGGACACCTCAGGCCAACCATTTAACTGGGAGAGGTACACAGCCCCACCCATCAGCAGACAGGCTGCTTAGACCCCCTGAGTCCACAGCTGCCTCTGGACATGGACCTGCCCACCAGAAGTCCCAGGACTCAGCTTCACTAACCAGTGGGCAGGCACTAGCCCTGGAATCCACTGGGTCCTGACTTTGCCCTCCAGAAGAGCTGCTCTATCCTCTGGAACAGCTTCAACCACCAGGGGATAGAAAGAAAACCACAATCCCTCAGTCAGTGCACCTAGCCTGCCATAAAAAGAAATGAAATTGAGTTATTTGTAGTGATGTGGATGGACCTGCAATCTGTCATACAGAGTGAAGTAAGTCAGAAGGAGAAAAGCAAATACTGTATGCTAACACATATATATGGAATCTAAGAAAAAAAAATGTCATGAAGAGCCTAGGGGTAGGACAGGTATAAAACAGAGACCTACTAGAGCATGGACTTGAGGCTATGCGGAGGGGGAAGGGTTAGCTGTGATGAAGTGAGACAGTGGCATGGACATATATACACTACCAAACGTAGGGTGGATAGCTAGTGGGAATCAGCCATATGGCACAGAGAGATCAGCTAGGTGGTTTGTGACCACCTAGAGGGGTGGGATAGGGAGAGTGGGAGGGAGGGAGACACAAGAGGGAAGAGATATGGGAACATATGTATATGTATAACTGATTCACTTTGTTGTATAGCAGAAACTAATACACCATTGTAAAGCTATTATACTCCAATAAAGATGTTAAAAAATAAAATAAATGGTGTTTTGAAAACTGGATATTCACATGCAAAAGAATGAAACTGAACCCTTAACTCTTACATCAGTTACAAAAATTTACTTGAAATGGATTAAAGACTTAAATGTAAGATGTAAAATCATAAAACTCCTAGAAGAAAACATACAGAAAAACCTCCTTGACATTGGTCTTGTCAATGTTTTTTTTGGATATGACACCAAAATCACAAGCAACAGAAACAAAAATAAACAGGTTGGATTACATCAAACTAAAAAGCTTATGTACAACTAAAGAAAGACCAACAAAATGAAAAGCCAACCTACAGAATGGGAGAAAATGTTTGCAAACCATATGTTTGATAAGGGGCTAATTTCCAAAGTATGTAAGTAACTTGTACAATTCAATAACAAAAATTCATCATCACCATCATCATTACCATCCTAATCTGATTTCTAAATGGGCAATGGACTTGAATTTTTCCAAAGACGACATCAAAATGGTCAACAGGTATGTGTAAACGTGCTCACTAATCATAAGGAAAATGTAAATCAAAACCACAATGAGATATCACCTCACATCTGTTACAGTGACCATTATCAAAAAAACAAGAGAATGGGCTTCCCTGGTGGTGCAGTGGTTGTGAGTCTGCCTGCTGATGCAGGGGACACGGGTTCATGCCCCGGTCCGGGAAGATCCCACATGCTGCAGAGTGGCTGGGCCTGTGAGCCATGGCCGTTGAGCCTGCACGTCCAGAGCCTGTGCTTCGCATCGGGAGAAGCCACAACAGTGAGAGGCCCACATACCACACACACACACACAAAAACAGACAGGAGAAAAATGCTGGCAAGGATGTGGTGAGAACACCCTTGTACACTGTTGGTGGGAATGTAAATTGATACAGTCCCTATAGAAAGCAGTATGGAAGTTTCTTAAAAAAATAAAAATAGAACTACCCTAGGATCCAGAAATCCCAATTCTGGGTATATATCCAAAAGAAATGAAGTCACTATCTCATAGAAATATCCGTGCCCCCATGTACATTGTATATTATTTGAGATAGCTGACATGGAAACAACATAAGTGTCTGTCAATGGGTGAATGGATGAAGAAAATATGGTATTTTAAAATATATAATTGGATATTATTCAGCCATAAAATGTTTTAAAAAATATTCTGCCATTTACAACAACATTGATGAACCTAGGGATAATTTTGCTTAGTGAAATATGTCAGATAGACGAAGACAAATACTGTATGATCTTACTTATATGTTGAATCTAAAGAAGATGAACTCATAGAAACAAAGAGTGGAATAGTGGTTCTCAGGGGCTGCAGGGAAAGGGGAAATGCGTTATGATGGCCAAAGGGTATAAACAAACTTCCAGTTATCAGATGAATAAGTTCTGGTGACCTAATATACAGCATGTTGACTATAGTTAACGATACTGTATTGCACACCTGAGAGTTGCTAAGAGAGTAGATCTTAAATATTATCATCACACACACACACACAATTGGTAACTATTTGTGGTGATGGATATGTTAATCTACAAATAGCATTTATAAACATAAATTCAAAAATGTTCAACAAATTTTTAGCAAATCAAATCAATATATAATAGTAAACCACGAAAAATAATTTATTTCATAAATTTAAAACTAGTTCAATATTCAAAAGAAATGTAAAATATCATATTAACAGTATAAAAAAATCCCACATAATTATATAAAAGCATTTTATAAAATTCAATACCATTTAGCTCAGGTATTGTCACCAAATTTTAAATAAAAAGGAATGCCCTCAATCTGTTAAAGAACATCTACAAAATACCCACAGTTACCATTATCCTTAGTGTTGAAAAACTGAATGTCTTCCTCCTAAGTTTGTGAAGAGGGCAATTTTGTGCAGGCACCACTGCTATTACACATCATACTGAAAGTCCTAGCCAGTACAATAAGGCAATAAAATATGTACAGATTGAACAGGAAGAAATTTACTTATCCCTATGATCAGATGGCATGTTTGTCTACATACAAAAACTCAAAGGAGCTACAGAGAGAGACACACACAGAGAAAGAGAGAGAGAGAGAACAGAACTAATAAGGAAGTTTAACAATGGCACAGTACAAAAGTTCAATGCACAAAAGTCAATTGCATCTCTTTACAATACCAATGAAAAATTAGAAATCACATTTACAAACCCAATAACATTTATAATAGGCACAAAATAAAATAAGATCCTTAAGTATAAATATAGCTATATTTGTAGGATCTATGTGTTGAAAACTACAAAATGCTGATTAAAGAACTAAAAAAAAAAAAAAACAAAGTAGAGATATACTTTATTCACGGATTGGGAAACTCAAGAAAGAAAGGATTTCAATTCTCCCCAATTTGATCTATATGTTTAATACAATTTCTATAAAAATCCCAGCAGGATTCTTTTCTACATATTGACAAGCTTAATCTAAAATTGATAAGGTAAGTCAAAGGAACTAAAATAGCTATAACAATTTTTAAAATAAGAATAAAATGGGAGAAACCACTCTATCAATTTAAAAACGTATTGTATAGCAACATTAGTCAGGACAGTGTGTTAATAGTGGGGAGTGGACACATATTTCAATAGAAAATAATAGAGGGCTCTAAAATAGACTGATGCAAGTACAACCAACTGCATTTTAACAAAACTTCAAAAAAAATACAAGAAAGGATAGCTTCAAACAATGGTGATTAGACTCCATAAGCAACAAGGAACAAACATCCCCCCAAAAATTCCTTGCTGTAAACTTCATACCTTATTAAAAAAGGTAACTTATTATATGCTATACATCTAAGTATAAAATGTTCAGAGGATGTGACTATGAAGATTACTACTAAGAAGTTATTTAGAACAATTCTGTATCATAATTGTGGTGGTAATTACATCAGTCTATCTATACATGTAATATAATTTGATAGAAATACACACACACACACACAATTCAGAGCAGAACAATGAAGGAGAGTTCCTGTTGCTCCACATCCTCACAAGCATTCACTGTTGTCTGTGTTCTGGATGTATGACATTTCAATAAGTGTCTAATTGCATCTCATTGTTTTTTAAAATTTGAATTTCCCTGATGACATATGGTATGGAGCATCTTCTCATGAGCTTATGTTCCATCTGTGTATCTCTTTGGTGAGGTGTCTGTTAAGGTCTTCAGCCCATTTTTTAATCCATTTGTTTTCATATTGTTTAGTTTTAAGAGTTATTTTTATATTCTGGATAACAGTCCTTTATCAGATATGTCTTTTGCAAATACTTTCAGTCTGTGGCATGTCTTTTCATTCTCTTGATGGTGTCCTCTGCAGGGCAGAAATTTTTAGTTTTATTGAGGTCCAGCTTATCAATTCTTTTTTTCATGGACTGTGCCTTTGGTGTTGTATCTAAAAACTCACCAACAAACCCAAAGTTGTCTAGATGTTTTTTCCTATGTTACATTTAGTTTTATAGTTTTGCTTACATTTTGACCTGTGATTCATTTGGGGTTTATTTTTGTGAAGAGTGTAATTTCTGTGCCTAGATTTATGTTTTTGCATGTAGGTGCCCATTTGTTCCAGCACCATTTGTTGAAAAGACTATTTTTGTTCCATTGTATTGTCGTTGCTCCCTTGTCAGTTAACTATATTTACGTGGTTCTACTTCTGGACACTTCTGTTCCATTGATCTATATTTGTCTATTCTTTCACCAATACCACACTGTCTTGATTACTGTAGATTTATAGTAAGTGTTGAATTCAAGCAGTGTAATGGAGCAGGACCCTATGGGGCCTTCCCAGGACAAACCTCCCCCCACCCAAGTCCTCTGACTGCCTCTTGTCTGTAGAAAAACTTTAAGCAAAGAATAAATTTAATCATAGAAGTAGAAAAATGCAGGAGAAAAGAAAAGCAGTCAAGCAGGACAAAATAATGATAGTTTAGTCATTAAACAAAATCAAGGACATTGAGTTCCTCCTCAAGGGCTATAGATAATATTCTGAGCCATCTCCTTTGGACTGTTTTACAGGTACTGGAAACCCCCACCAGGTGGAAGAAGTTAACTACACTATGACCAGACTGTAACCATGATATAAGCTTCTCCATCTTGCACAATTTTGAGAACTGGCCTCAAGGAAATGGGAACAAACCAACACTGGAACTGAAGAGTAACTGTACTTAAAACAAAAGATAATGCTGATCACACCACTGCATGAGCAATTTCAAGGTGATTGTTGGAGCTGACTGTGCTGTTCTGCGCCTAGCACCCTTCCTCCACCTATACACTCCTGAAACTCCCCTTTAAAAGCTCTTTCTCCCTGATTGATAGTGTGAAGTTGGCTTTTGGACACGAGTCCACCTTCTCACTAGGTTGCCGGCCTCCTGAATAAAGCAATCTTTCCTTTCCTACCAACATTTGTCTTTCGAGTGTTGGCTTTCGAGTGACAAGCAGCCAAACCTGAGTTTGATAACAGTAATATCAGTCCTCTAACTTTGTTCTTGTCTTTCAATATTGTGTTCACTATTCTGTGTCTTTTGCCTCTTTATATAAACTTTAGAATCAGCTTGTCAATATCCACCACATAACTTACTGGGATTTTGATTGTGATTGCATTGAATCAATAAATCAAATTAGGGGGCTTCCCTGGTGGCGCAGTGGTTGAGAGTCCGCCTGCAGATGCAGGGGACGCGGGTTCGTGCCCCGGTCCAGGAAGATCCCACGTGCCACAGAGCGGCTGGGCCCGTGGGCCATGGCCACTGAGCCTGTGCATCCGGAGCCTGTGCTCCGCAGCGGGAGAGGCCACAACAGTGAGAGGCCCACGTACCAAAAAAAAAAAAAAAAAAAAAAAAAAAAAAAAAAATCAAATTAGGAAGAACTGACATTTTGAAAATATTGAGTCTCCCTATCCATGAACATGGAATATCTCTCCATTTACTTAGTTTTTGTTTTTATTTTTTTAAATTTCTTCATCAGAGTTTTGTTGTTCTCCTCATAAAGATCTTGTACATATTGTGTTAGACTTATACTTAAGTATTTCCTTTGGGGGAGGTGCTAGTGTAAATAACACTGTGAAAAAATTTCAAATTTCAGTTATTCATCACCAGTATCTTGGTTCCTTTTTTAAAAATCAGTTTATTTTCTCTGTTGTTCTAATTGGATAATTAATATTATTGTATATTCAAGTTCAGTGATCTTTTCTCTCTTCTTCACTGTGCTCTTGAGTCCATCCATTGAGTTATTACAAATATTGCATCTTTGAGTTATTACAAGTATTGCATCTTTCAGTTCTAAGTTATTTCGTCCTTCTATTTCTTTGCTGAAACTTTTTTTTTGTTTGTTTGTTTTGTTTTTTTCCATTTGCTTCAAGCGAATTCATAATTGCTCACTGAACAATTTTTATGATGGCTGCTTCAACATCTTGGTGAGATAAGAATATCTATGTCATTTCATTGACATCTGTTGTCTTTTCTCATTTGCAATTTTCCTGGTTCTTCTTATGAACATGATGTTTTATTTTATATGGGCATTTTGTGTATTATATTATAATACCTTGGGTATTTTCAATATATTCTGTTTAGCAGGCTTCCTCTGACATCACACCTGTGGGAGGAGAGTCACTCTTTCATTACTGATGGGTGGGGAGTAGAAATTCAGGTCTCCCACCAGCTTTCCTGACACCCTAGAGAAAAGGGTTGACTCCTTACTGCTGGGAAAAGGTGGGAGTTTCAGATTTTCACTGGGGTCTGATGGTACCACCCTGGCTAGGAGAAGGAGTGGCACCATTTTCTTGCTCCCCATGTGGCCTCCACTGACATCTCTGGGTGGGGAGATGCTTTGTTACTTCTGGATGGTAAGCGAATATTCTGGATTCCCACTCATCCTTCACTGACACTGGTGGGGAATAGGAAGAATGCCTTGATATCACTGGGGAGGGGTGGAATTCCACCCCCCCACACTAGGCCTCTACTGATACTATGGAGGGATGCTTGTTACCACAAGACAGTAAAGTTCCCAGTCTTCATTTGGTCTTCTCTGATACCACCCTGGCAAAAAGGGAAGGGATACTTCATTAGAGCAGGGAAAGGGTAGAAATCTTGGTTCCCCACACTGCTTTTATTGACAAGGATGGTGATGGGGTCACAGTTATTTCCACAATTTAGGGCAGTTATTAGCTAGAAAGTTTCTATCTTGCTAGGTTGCCTCTTTCTTTGCCTTTTAGCTGGAAAGGGTTTCCTTGGGGGATTTATTGGCATTTATTGCTCATTGGCATTTCTGTGTCACTGGATTTTCTTCCACCCAGTCTGAGATATATGCAACAAAAAGAAAACCCAGGGAACTCACTGCTGTATTACTCATCAGGTGCCATAGCCCCTAGATGGTCTGACTTCTTCTCTCCACTTTTCAGGGCTTTCTCATATTTGTTTTATTTTATTATTTAATTTTATCTTATTTTATTTTAATTTTTACATCTTTATTCGAGTATAATTGCTTTACAATGCTGTGTTAGTTTCTGCTGTACAACAAAGTGAATCAGCTATATGTATACATATATCCCCACATCCCCTCTCTCTTGAGCCTCCCTAGCACCCTCCCTATCCCACCCCTCTAGTTCATCACAAAGCACCAGGCTGATCTCCCTGTGCCATGCAGCAGCTTCCCACTAGCTATCTATTTTACATTTGGTAGTTCATATATGTCAATGATACTCTCTCTCTTCGTCCCAACCTCCCCTTCTCCCCCGTGTCCTCAAGTACATTGTCTATGTCTGTGTCTTTATTCTTGCCCTGCCACTAGGTTCATCATTACCATTTTTCTAGATTCCATATATATGCATTAGCATACAGTATTTGTTTTTCTCTTTCTGACCTACCTCACTCTGTATGACAGACTCTAGGTTCATCTACCTCACTACAAATAACTCAATTTTGTTCCTTTTTATGGCTGAGTGATATTTTATTGTATATATGTGTCACATCTTCTTTATCCATTCATCTGTTGATGGACATTTAGGTTGCTTCCATGTCCTGGCTATTGTAAATAGTGCTGCAATGAACACTGAGGTACATGTATTTTTTTAAACTTTATTGGAGTATAATTGCTTTACAATGTTGTGTTAGTTTCTGCTGCATAACAAAGTGAATCAGCTATATGTATACATATATCTGCATATCCCTTCCCTCTTGTGCCTCCCTCCTACCCTCCCTATGTTGAGTCATGTGGTAGTTCTATTTTTAGTTTTTTAAGGAACCTCCATACTTTTCTCCATAGTGGCTGTATCAATTTACGTTCCCACCAACAATGCAAGAGGGTTCCCTTGCAGCATTTGTTGTTTGTAGAATTTTTTTTTTCCCTTCCAACCTCTGGCTGGGGAGACCTTTTATTATTTTTCTGGTCGTCCAGGTGGCACTTAGGAGAACCGGCAAAACAGAGAAATCCAAACTTTCATACAATTGGTTTAATTGTTTTTTTCAGCAGGAGAAAAAAGAATAAAGTTACAAGATTCTTTTAATATTTTCACAATGTTAAAACTAAAACGGAGCTCTAGGCTATGTGTGTAAGTAAATCTAGAACACAAAAGGGTTAAATAAGATTTTCTTTTTTAAAGATACAAGAATTTAAGCTTTCCTTACATTTAACAAACTTCACAGAACAGATACTGCTGGGGAACAAGCAGTCTCCCCCCCCCCCCCACACACACCCAGCTGCGAGCCCTGTGTGCGGCCGGGCTCCCCAGAGAGCCTGCTTCCCATTGTTGCCGCTGGGAAGCAGCAGCAGATGGGGCATGAGGAGGGCCGCAAGGGCGCCTGTGGCCTCTTTATGATCAGAGCTTGGTGGGGGCCCGAGGTAGGCCGCATCACTGAGGATGGCCAGGTACTGGCCAGAGGGCAGTGGCTTGGTAACAGTGGTAAACATGGGCAGATCTGGCCCCTCTGCTCTGGGCTGCCATAGAGCAAGACACCGGTCTGGGTCCTGAAGCAAGAATTAAGGCTGGAGATTTTGTAGCAGATTCCACTCTGGTGGGGGTGTGGTGGAAGAGGAGGCAGGGAAGAGCGTGATTTCCTATTTCAGTATTTTGGACCAAAAACATTTGTAGTTGCAGGTATTAACTGTTAATTTGCAGACAGAGTTGAGCAAACACTTGCTGTGGTATAAAAGGGTAAGTTGCTGGGTTAAACTATTCCAGTAGCCTGTGTGCAGGCAGATCCAAACTGCCTCTGCAGGAGCCTCCGACCCTCAATGGCCTGGATCAGACGGGGCTCTGGGGCCATTCACCCCTGCTCAGGCTTTCAAGGGCATCTTTCTCCTGTCTACCCCCTGCACCTGATCGGAGATGATTTCCTAACACTGGCAAACAGGCCCATCTCCACCCATCCTCACCAGGCCTGAGCTCCTGCTTCCACTCAACTCCTCTCTGAAGAGAAACACGCTGAGAAATAGACCCTCCCCCCACCTGTCTGAGCGAGTGTCTCTCTCAAGCTGGGCCACGGCCACGAAACACTGTTCTAGACAGATCAACCTCTGTCCCTGTGACATATGTTGCCCTCCCTTACTAAACTTGCTACGTGGTAGAAGTGGACTGGTTGCCCTTGGACTATGGGGCTGCACAGACATGAGAGGTGAGGCCAAGGCATCGTCCCCTTGGCCTTGGAGGGGCCGAGTAGGCTCCTGCTGGAAGTAACAGAGCTGCAGGCAGCTCCCAGCTCTTCTATTGATTCCTGCTGTCTATGAAACATCTTCTTAAAAAACTTCCAATATAGAAATCTAGCTGCAGAGGCCAGTTTGTAGGCCACAGTTGTGGTGCTGCAATTAGCCTTATTTGATCAACTGCTAGATCCCTGGACTCAGCAAATGGCAAACCAGAGCCAGTGGGTCAGGGCACACCCGCGGTCGCTTCTCATGACCAAGGGTCTTGTGTAGAAAAGGTGGTTCTCATTCGTGGACTAGTCATAGCAAGTCAGGTAAATTTTCTTAACCTGTCCCCACCCCCATTTCCTGCTCAGTGGGAGAGCAGGGCCACCACCCAGCCCAGCCACCGGGCCAATCTCAACAGCCTCCCGTGGCCCGGGCATGTGTGGCCATCAGGTATCCTGGATACTGGGACTAAGGATAGTGAAGAGGTCAAGGCTGAACACTAACCAGAGCTTCCGGCAAAGCCATGTGCATCGTGGGGACTTGAACACCAGCTTCTCCTCTATTGACTCAGAGTCTCCGTCTGGAACACTTTCTACTTAAGGCTTTTTGTAAGTTTGACTCCAGCAGTGACAGGTATGTGTTGTTTTAAATCCACTAGCCATGCTCCAAAAAAAAGTATTCTTCATGTTTTAATTTTATACAATTGCTAGCAGGCACCTTAGTAACCAGCCAGAAATCAATTTCAACCACCATCAACCCCTAAACTACAGTACCAGGATGGCTGGCTAAGGAAAGGAAACTGACTGGCTGTAGTCTGACACGTGCCCAGTACAAGGTGACTGACTGACTTTGTCCTAAATAAGGCTAACATTAGTGAACTAAGAACAGCATCACGTAGCGGCCAAGCTGGCCTTCAGGAGCACCCTTCCCTGATGTGCTGGCAAGAGTGCCCCACTTTCCGGTTCAGTTTCACCATTTTCACAGTGGCTTCCTCTTGGCCGCGGCCCATGTGGTCAAATGTACAGTCATGCTGCTCAGGGAGGCGATGCAACATATAGAACACGTAACCGCAGCGGCACGATCCCAGTTCCTGCTGCACCAGCTCCAGTTTGGTTTGGCACTGGAAGCACCCATGTCAGCTTTTCTGTTTAGATCGGCTGGTTTCCTCGGATCGTTCAGTATTCTTCAGTAGTCATGGACATTTTACTGGCGCAGCCTCATTCTCAGACTGTGAATCTGTACCACAGGATCTTTTGGTTGGTGTGATTAACGAGACATGAGCTGTATCTGTGCATGGCCCACACTCCTCTTTACTTGGTGAAGTGACATTCAGTTCTGTCAGAAGCGGCTGCTGGCTGGGACTAAGGGTTGGCGTGGTTATTGAGGTATTGCTGTTGTCACTGGTGGGCTCTTCGGAAAACAAATCTGATCGGCTGTTAGTTGTATTTGGGGCAGAATCATCGTCTGGTTGTTTCTTTTGAAAATCAGCAAAGCATTTGGAACAGAGGTTCATAGTCTTGCTGGATGCCCAGAAGCCGCAGGGACAGAGAGGCGGCAGACTGGGCGCTTTGCTGCGCTTGCTCCCGGCATCTCCCATGGTGCTTGGTGGTGGTGGTGGAGCTCTGCGGCGGCAGCGGTGGCAGCGGCTGGGCCTGGGGCCCACTCTGTTTGTAGAATTTTTGATGATGGCCATTCTGACTAGTGTGTGGTGATACCTCATTGTGGTTTTGATTTGCATTTCTCTAATGATTAGAGAGGTTGAGCATCTTTTCATGTGTTTGTTGGCCATCTGTATGTCTTCTTTGGAGAAATGTTTATTTAGGTTTTCGGCCCATTTTTGGATCGGGTTGTTTGTTTTTTTGATATTGAGCTGCATGAGCTGCTTATATATTTTGGAGATTAATCCTTTGTCAGTTGCTTCGTTTGCAAATATTTTCTCCCATTCTGAGGGTTGTCTTTTCATCTTGTTTATGGTTTCCTTTGCTGTGCAAAAGCTTTTAAGTTTCATTAGGTCCCATTTGTTTATTTTTGTTTTTATTTCCATTTCTCTAGGAGGTGGGTCAAAAGGATCTTGCTGTGATTTATGTCATAGAGTGTTCTGCCTTTGTTTCTCTCTAAGAATTTTATAGTCATATTTGTTTTAAATATAATGTCCAGGGATTTTAGCTGTGCTTAGGATGGGGGGTGGTAGAGAAATGCATCTCCTCCTCTGTGATCTGGAACCTGAAACCCTTTTTTAAAGTGAGCTTTGGATGTTGCTTGCTTTCACAGCCTGAAGATTCTGCCCAGGAAGCTGACATATTAGAAACCATCTGTATCTGAACATAAGTTTACACTTGATCCTGTAATTGGGATGATTTGTAGGGGATTAGTTAATATAGATTAGGAATAATACCAGTTTCAACCTCAAAGGGCAAAGAGTTAAGTTTAAGAGATGTATGGAGAGGCAGGAAACAAACAGTCGATGGAAGTTTTAAAAGGGCCTTTTAACAGAGTAAATAGATTACCTGTGGCCATGATAAGGAAAGCCATGAGTAGGAGAATTTTTCTATAAGGAAGAGGTTCTCAACCCTGGCTACTCATTAGTATCACCTGGGGAGGTGTTTCTTTTGTTTTTGTTTTTTTTAATACTCAGGCTGTATTTCAGAACGATTAGGTTAAAGCCTCTAGGTCTGAGGTCGATGCATCAGCATTTTAAAATCTCCCCAAGTGATTCCAGTATAAAGCCAAGGTTAAGAATCACTGCTGTAGAGGTGTTGGACTAGAGTAGGAAGGTTCAACTAATGTTAATAAGAAACTCATCCCGTACAAGACAATGGGAAGGTAGAATGAAAAGATAAATCAGTGACTGTCAACAACTAAGGCTTCTTGGAGAAGGGGGTCTCTAACCAACCCCAGGTGTTTTAATCTTTATCCATATGTGTTGTTTAATATAATATAATATTTTTCAATACTGTTACTGATTTACAACTTTAACAAGAGGTCTAGTGTTATATAGAGCATGTAAATGAGAAGAAAAGTGCATCCCGGTCTGTCTCTTTGTCGTTCTTACTTATGGAAAGCTTACTTTCTCAGATGCATCTGGAGGATCTGAAAATAATCCCTAGAGGCATGTTTAATGGAGATGATTCCAAAATGGAATGGAAAACATCAATAAAGCCCATAGGTTAAATAATTAAGCCCCTGTTATTTACTCAGTCATATTCTAGTTACCATTTCTGGTTATCTTCTCTGTCCTTCTGCTCCTTTGAGATGTCCTGCTACCAAGAGTCTATAGCAAAGCTAGGTCTTGTAAGTTTATTGCACATCAGTGTTGGAAGGCTCTTAGAGATCATTGAGTTCAATCTCCTTTGTGTACCATGGGGGAAACTGAGGCCAAGAAAAGTACCCCTTTCTTACTCCATCTAGGGGATGATGAAGGTGAAATAAGAACTCATATCTCCAACATGATCTTTCAATGACAACATTGTGGCCAAGGAGATAGCATAATCAACGTGGTCCTTCTGATTACATGGGAATGATTAATATATCTTGAGCTGATAATACTTTGACACTACTATGTGATACTTAGAGAGACTTAGAGAGTCTCCTAGGGAGACTCTCTGATGTAGCCTCCCAAGCTGGGAACTATGAGAGATCCAGTGGGATAAATTGTATTCTCTTTCCTGAGGTCTGTCTTAGGGAGGCAGCTGAGGCATAGTGGGAAGTGTTTGTGCCTCAGACTCAGATAGGCTTAGACTGGAATTCTAGTACATCATTCTATACTACTGTATATCCATAGAAAAATAATTAAATCTGTGATATTTTGTAAAATGAAGGTTATAAAGAGCACCTACCACCTAGGGCCATCATGAGGATTGAATGAGACAAAATATGAAAGTGAGAAAGCACATGAGAGATAACCACTAAATATTGACTGTACTTTCCCCTTCTATTTCACTTTTGCATTATTCCTTAGGAAAGAGATGTTAAGGAAGGGAATTTACTGGCACTAGAAACCACAAGGGAAAAAGGCTTTGGGGATATAATCATGTGACTAGGCAGCTGCTCTCACTGGAGATCCATTTTTTCCAGGCAGGCAGCATTTGAACCAACACACACACACACACACACACACACACACACACACACACAGAGATAGAGTTTCTAAGGCCTTAAAGGACTAACTGTTGGGCATACAGAAACTTGCCAATCATGTTATGAACATAAAGTGAAAGATCATTATACCAGCAGAAATAGCAAGTGTTCCTAGTCCTTAATAAAAGGGTTATTAACAATCACCTAATAATCCCCTATTTGATAGTCTGATGACTTGTTTGTGCTTTAATTCATCTGTTTACAGAGCTCCAATTTCCCCATGTCCTTCTTGGGTAAGGAGTAGGACTTCACTGCCCTATGACTGGTACAAGCACACACTGACATCGACTCCAACAGATAAGTGATAACACTTCCTATGCCTTAATCACCATTCATAAATTAGAGGGTTAAATCTCTCCCACTCTACCAGCACTCAAAATTTTGAGTAAGAATGGGAGGCCTGGTTGGGCAAAAAGGTCTTTTCTGACACAAAGACAGGACAGACTCACCACATTCCTGGCCTCTTACCTGCGAAGTAATTCCCAGTTATTCCTCCTTTATTCTGTGATGGTTCCCTCAAAAAACTCCTCTGTAGCCTGTGATGGTATCTCCCAATATCTCTTTTCCTATACCCACCCCTGAATCTATAATAGTTTCCTTTGTTTTTCCTCCTTTTGTTTTGAATGATACCTCCTGTAAGTTCCTTCTAGATGCATCCTTTCTCTTTCCCTGAGGCTATGTAGAGTTCAAAATGAAAAGAACCAAATAGGACTCTAGTTCTGTTTCTTTCTTTTGTCCTAATTGAGTAATTGGGTCGTGTGTGTGTGTGTGTGTGTGTGTGTGTGTGTGTCTGAGAGAGAGAGAGATTATTTCTGGCAATGCAGGTGTTTGGAAAGTAATAAAATTGTTAAACCAACACCAGTCTACTCAGATCGATTATCACAGAATATTTTTTAAAACAGTTTTATTGAGGTGTATTTTACATGTGATAAAATCCATCCATTTCGAGTGTGCATTTCAACAATTTTTATTCACTGGTGTTGTAGCTAGCATCATAGCTCAATTTTAGAACATTTTCATCCCCAAATAAGATCCCTCATGCCTATTTACATTTACAGATTTTCCTTGACTTACAACTGGGTTACATCCTGATAAAGTCATCATATTTGAAAATATCCAAAGTGTAAAATGCATTTAATACTCTTAACCTACCAAACACAACAGCTTAGCACAGCCTGCCTTAAATGTGCTCAGAACACTTACATTAGCCTACAGTTGGGAAAAATCATCAAACACAAAGCTTATTTTATAATAAAGTATTGAATATCTCATGTAATTTACCGAATACTGCACTGAAATTGAAAAACAGAATGGTTGTATGGGTAGAGAATGATTATAAGTGTTATCAGTTGGTTACCTTTGTGATTGCATGGCTGACTGGGAGCTGTGGCTCCCAGCATTACAAGAGAGTATTAGAGCACATATTGCTAGCCCAGGAAAAGATCAAAATTCAAAATTTGAAGTATGTTTCCTACTGAATGCTTATCACTTTCACACCATCATAAAGTCAAAAAGTTGTAAATTGAATCATCATAAACTGGGGACCATTTTTAATCCCTTTTCTCACCCCCCAGCCTGAGGCAACCATTAATCTACCTTCTGTCTCTATTAGCTTGCCTATATGGAAATTTTATATAAATGGAACCATACAATATGTGGTCTATTGTGTCTGGCTTTTTCACTTAGCTTGCTTTGAGGTTCATTTATGACATATTGTGCATCAGTTCAATCTTTTTAATTACTGAATATTCTATTATATGTATACTTGACAATTTGTTTATCCATTCATCAGTTGATAGACATTTAGGTTGTTTCCACTTTTTGGATACTATAAATAATGTTTCTATGAATATTTGTGTAAAAATTTTGTGTGTGCATATATTTTTAATTATCTTGGGGTACATACATAATGGAATTATTGGATTATATAATAATTCTAACTTTAACTTTTAGAGGAATTGCCAGGATGTTTTCAAAAGTGAGTGTACCATTCTACAATCCCACCAGCAAGGTACAATCCCACCAGCAAGGTACAATCCCACCAGCAAGGTATTCTCCACATCCTTGCCAACATGTTTTGTTGTCAGGATCATAGCATTTTAAAGATGTGAGGAACTTGATTTCTCTAGCTCTTAAGTAAGATTATAGTAAAGCACAGCATTCAAAGTTAAATATTATCTCCTTAGGTGCTTCTTTAAATCCAACGAGATTGTAAACACAGACGCTGAAATGGCCAGGTAGTGCGTTTAAGAGATAATAATCCAGATGGTCTAAATAGAATATGCTTGTAATTTTTTTTAAAGAATATTATAGTCAAAATGAAAATACACACAATCTCTGAGAGATTCTGCAGACCTCACAAGACATGTGCACAGTCCTCTTAGGGCATGGAACCTGTTTTAAGAAGTATTAGTTTAGAACACAAGAAGTTCTAGTAGATCTGTAGCCCAGAAAAAAAGATAAATGTCATAAGCAATTCAAAAATATAGAAGGAGAGCTTGGACTATAACCCAGACCTCTTGGGTGGCAAGTCAGTGGATCCTACTATCCCTGGTGATGGATCCACTGAGAAGAAACACATTTCCTTGCTGTACTCACTGAGCAAAGACACACCAGCCAAATGAGGCACCTTGTTATTTGAAAGTAGAGGAATAAACAAGGTGTTTGGATGTATTTTTATTTATTGGCTAATATGAAATATTTCCAGAGCATCAGAAATAAAACATAACTCTGCCAGTAGTCACATATGCATATGGCTCAAGATTGAACAAAATCTCTATAAATAACTGATTTAGGAGGTAAAAGTAATTAAAATTTACCTATATTCAATGTAAAACACCAGACACCTTCTAGTGAGGCAAGCAGGGAGTTAGGTGCATAAGAGATTATCTTCCCAGTATAGTAGGGTTTGTGCTGTGGAGAGGGTGCTACAGTATTGACACTGTTACCAAGTCTGGATCTGAGAATCTTGGAGGAGAAAGTTGCTCTCCTAGGCTCCTCCCTGTCAAAATCCAAATCCAGGTATACAGAGAAGAAAATACAAAACCAAAAAACTAAACTCATCCTCAGTAAATACCTCCCCTCCCTTACAAGCAAGAACAACTTTCTTTTGCTAGTTCAAATATAGACAACTCAACTCATGTCCTTTGTGCTTCCACTGACAAGTGACCCCCAAATAGCAAAGATACATGAAAGCAAGGCACTCAAAGATGCCCATACTTTAAAAGCAATGAAATATTTAAAAACACTCCCCAGGAACAAATGCTTGAGTGTCACATTTGCCATGGCCAAACAGCAATTATAAGGAAAAAAAAGCATGCTTCACCTCACCTCTACCCAAGATATCTTAAAAAGCAAAGTAAAACATTTCCTTGGTCCAATTGCTAACTACAATTTATTGACTTCAAAATGAAAGTTAGAACCAAGGTGATGCTGGGTATGACTTGGGATGGTCACACGATGTTCATACCATGAGGACCTTGCTCCTGGTTGGCACACCTGTGCACTGGGGTAGGCCCAGCAACCAAGGCTGTTGTCTTAATTGCTACAGAAAATATCATTGCTAAGAAGTTATTCTGGGCTGGGTATTCTATCCAGGAAGTTTCTTGTCTTGGATGGGTTTCACAATGAGCTTTGCAGTAATTGTGTTTATGGATATACCATTGGGGAATTTTGCTACATGGTTGCTGTTTTTTTTCTGCAATGCTGCCCTCAGTGCCACTATGGTAACTGTACCATCTTAAAGCAGTTGTTAAGGGGAAACAGTGGAGAAAGCCCTGGTCTGGGGATCAGGAGACTTGGGTCAGACTGATCTCTGGCCTGACAAGCCACATATCTAATATGAGCTGTTTTACTTTTCTTCAAAAGGGATATAATAACACCTTATTCAGGGGTTTGTGAGGATGAAATGAGACCATAAACATAAAAGAGCTTTGTAAATTATAAAATCTAGAACAGGCACGATGAATAAGGCTGGCTGTAACATTTTATCATATTATTGTCATTATGACTGTGACAAAATCAGTACCTTTGCCATAGATGCAGCAGTGTTAGACTTGGGCTTGAACCCACTGCCAGGCACATGGTGACCTTTGAACACCTAAGGCCCGCCCAAGATGAATCATCTTCTTTTGGATACTAGTTCTTGCCCTACCAGAAGCTGCAGACATGACTAATTAGAGCCAGTGAGATAAGAATAAACTGTCCCAGAAAGAAAAGAACAGATAACCTAAAGGTCAAGGCCTAAACTCTTGGCTCACACATATTTGCCAATACCTGTGTTAAGTCAGGCTGCTTGGTGCAGGCTAGTAATTTAGTTGCTTCTAATCCCCAGTCCAGTACAATGGGGCCTGTTTACTTTTTCCCAGGTGTTTTTAGCACCCTGACCAATGGGTTGTCCCAGGAGCCCTTAATCAATGTTTGTAGATGAACTGTCCCCAAAGATGCATTTAATAAAATCCTGAAAGCATAGGTTTTGTGGTAGAGAGCATTCATTTGCCAGGGCTAGGACCTAATGAAGTTCACATGCTATTTAATGTACTTAATTAACCACCAAGTACTTGTGGGACAGAACTAGCTGTACAGGCCTCAGAAAGATAGCCAGATAATAAAGAAGAATACAGCCTCCAAGTTGCTTGTTCCTCCCTGGTCATGAGATGTATAGGTAGGAATTAAAGCAAAAACAAACTTGGAAAGAATCAAATGGGAATGGGTGGCGGGAAATCTGGGATCCAACTGACATGTTAGTAGAAAGTGGCAGTGGGGCTCCCTTCCTCTCCCCACTCAGCTACTCCTAAGTATATTGGAGAGTATCTTTGGAGGACTGCTGTGAGGTAGTTTGGGGAAATCAGGCCCCAGAGGGAAGGTCACCTTGGCTCAGAAATTTTCCATAAGGTTCCAATAGGGCAAATTCCAGCCCAGCTCCCTGCCAGAGGTGGAGAGTTATAGCACTTCAAATAAAAGGTGAGGCCCAGGAGATCCACAGGGAAATTATTTACCCTGCCCTATGCTGCATCACAGGACCATCACTCTTCAAACATGCATAAGATCTTCCAGCTAACCCAGGGAGTGTGGTGAGTCTAGAGGGACCTGGAAGAAGGCAGGGGAAACCTTGTAGGCCATAGGAGGTAAGAGCTATAGGGGAGAGTAAAGCCAAAAAAAAAAAAAAAAAAAAAAACCCAAAACAAAGAAACCCTCTCCATCCTGAAGTCATGTGCTATTTTTCAGTGGATGACTACACTGCTGCCTCCTGTAGCACTTAGACTATGGGGCCAGCTGTTTTTCTCTGGTGGTGGAGATGAATTGCCTTATTCAATCTCCTCTCTCTTCCCTATGTTCCTTAATGATACTTTAAGGGTTATTTAGGCAGTGTCTAGTGGATAGAAATAACTAGTGCCCTCCAACACCTCTGCCTGTCCTTCTGCCATAGCCAAGAGCAGTTTCTGCTCTAACTGCCCTTCCCTGTCTCTCTTCTCAGCCATGGAATCCACACTTCAGCCTGGGGGTGGGAGTGTGGAGCACGCCACCTTTCCAAAATATGAATTGCTTTGGGTAAGTTACTACTCCTGTCTAGGACTTAGGTTCCTCATCTTTAAATTAGGCATGTATGAATGAACTTTTTTAGACTGTAAAACACTAAAGTGTTATAATTGACAGATTTGCTCAAATATCTGCAATCTACCTGGGAGAGGCTTTTAAAGATGGGATATTTACCCCCCTCCCATCTCTAAAGTTAAAGTCTTAAGTCATTGCCCAAACTAAGATCAGAGACTCTTAAATTAAATAGAAGAATATAGGAGGGAGGACAAGTAGGATGGATAGTCCTACTGGCTCCAACCTTTATACCTTCTTTCTTACCCCCAGAGGCAAAAGGAGGTAAGATAGACAGATAAAAAGAATTTTGTCTGACTTTGCAGCTCTTCTCACTTTTTGATCTCTTGAGAGACAGTGCTGAATGGAAAGTCTCTTACCTTTCCACTGGGGTCAGATCTGGCAGAGAATATACATCCAGGCTGGCTACAGGGTGGGAGTAGGGGAGCTGATGGGAGAGGGAGAGAATAGGTTTGATATTGTAGGCAAGGATATTACCTCATTCACATTCAGGCATAAGGGCCTTATTTGTTTCTCCACCCCTTTTGCTTCCAAAAAGATTGTTTTCTGGAACAGATATGCCAGAAAATCTACTACTTTAAAACACTGTCTTCTAGAAAATGAAGATTTCAAGATATTGGAGAGGACCCTAGCCTTGATAATTACCCCATACATTACTGAGTGCAGTCACCTTCCATTTCTGAGCCTCTGTTTCATCCTCTGCAACCTGGGGATGTTAATCCTTGCCCTGCCCACCTCAGGGTGTGTATAAAGATCCAATGAGATGATTGCTGTGAATACACACTGCAAAATATAAAGTGCAGCACATATACGTAGTAAATTCCAGCATTCCCACCTGAAGATACAGTCTTGGTTTTCACAAATTAAGTCACATCCAACATTCTGGAGTATATAGGTTGCTCCCAAACAAAGGAGATAGTTGCTCTACTCATCTGGGCAATTTTTCTTTCAAAATCTGACCCACAGTGAGGGAGTGGGTATCAGCCCAAGTAGCCCATTATGGACATAAGGGAGACTTAAAAACAATCCATGGTGCCCACATCTGAGCCTTAATGTTCTCATCTGCCCTGTGGCATCAGCCATGGAGAGAGAAGTTCCACTTTATTCTGAGGAGCATGTGAAACTGGTGGTGAGGGTTCAGCAATTGATTGGTTTTTCTCTAAACCAAGAAAGCACCAATGGTCCCTGAGCAGCCCTAGGGCAGGCTTCACTGAAAGCCTTAGCTCCTAAGTGTCCCCACCTAGATCTCAGGGATTTCATGGCCACCCCAAAGATGAAAGCTCTGAGCTCTGAGTTTGGCCCTGGGGATCTAGAGGCTCAGCCTTGGGCTTAAGAAGACAAGGTACCAGGAAGGGACAAAAGAGGCAATAAAAGAAGAGAAATAAGATAAAAGGAACTTTAGGAAGTACCATTTTAAAAGGCAAAAATATACTGAGTTGGATTCCCACTAAAGAAGGTAAGAAACCTATAAGTGGAGAGGAAGACCCCAGGGGGCAAAGGGGTTAGCTCCATTATTGTTACAGCCACAGAAGTCTAAGAGAAGTGTGGGGAATCAAAGTTTCAGGCCTCTCCTAAGATGTGTGTAGGTGTGTGTGTGTGTGTGTGTGTGTGTACTGGGGAGGGGGGGCAGTGTGGAGGAGCGAAAGGAGGAAGAGTTTGATTTTGTCCCTAAAGTGCTAGGTAGATGTATCAATAGGGTACTGAGGGGCTTCTCCTTCAGGTTCACCTGACCAAAGATGCAGGCAGTAAAACTCTACCCCATTCATTGCCATCCCCTCCCCTCCTCTCTATAATCAAGCTGAGCTAGGAACATGTTTTGTAGTCCCATGACTGGGGAATCTGGCTCTCCAGGCTATCTAGGATAGAAAAGCAAAAAATGCTGCTGGTCAGTCTTGGGAAAATGATGAAGAATCAATCCTTTGGTGGGATGGGATAGGATGTGCCCCATCTGTAGAGTGCAGGCTGTTGTGAATACCACATCCTATGCCCCTGCTTCTGTTGTGGTATAGGAACAAGGCAGGGTAGTCCAGGGAGAACGACTGGGCTGCCAGGAGCCCAAGAGACCTAGGGAGGGAGCAGAGCAAGTTAGAAACCTATGGGGCAATCTCACTAGCTCCTTCCTCTTCCCATCCCTCAAAAAATGGTTTAGGCCAGTGGTTAGGATAAAATAGCAGAAAAACATCACCTGTGTGGGGTGGACATGATGACAGTTCTACCCTACTCTATGTTGGTGAGACAATTCCTCATGAAACTGTGTTCAGTTTTAAGCACCCCATACTTTAAAGGAATCCAAAGTGGTACTTTCCAGAGAGGAGATGCTATCTTTAGACTTCTTCAGGGCTATCACAAGACACAGGAAGCAGATGAGGTCTGTGTGGCCCAAGGAGCAGAGTAGGGCCCAAGGGTGGTTACTATAAGAAGACAGAAAGTTTTTCTTTACATTGAGCTCAAATCCACCAGTCATAGCTGCAATACATGTTGGGCAGTAGTGTGCTCTCTGATACTGTAAGTATGTGAGCAAGGATGACACAGACACTTAGTGGGGATATTATAAAAGGGACTCAAGCATGGATTGGAGGAGTTGGAAGGGAGGTTGGCCTCGATGACCTTGAAGGTATCTAGGCTGACTTGTTTAATAGGAGTCTTGGCTTTCGCCTACATATTGTTTATATTTTCTTAGGTAAGATATAGGGAGGGGGAGTCATTGGGGGACCTGGACAATATAATAGCTGGAGAAATATGGAAATGGGTGGTGAAAGTAATTGGTTAGTTGAAAAATAGGAATCCACCCTCAAGCTTCATACTGCCCCTTGTTACTTACTTGGAGCTCCAAAACCTGGGCTCTAACCCAGTTCTGCCACTGAAATGTTCTGTGACTTTAAGCAAATAACTTTCCCACTCTGTGTCTCAGTTCCTGCCTCTATAAAGTGAAGCTAACAAACCCTGACCTGCTTACCACAAAGGTATGTTATGAAGACCAGATGAGTGTAGTGTATATGTAAGAATGTATTGGGTTGGCCAAAAAGTTCATTTGGGTTTTTCCATAAGACGTTATGGAAAAACCCGAACAAACTTTTTGGCCAACCCAATATAAATTGTGACTGGGGGCAAGGGAGGGAAAGACAAACTAACATGGTTTAAACACCTCTAATGCATTAGACACTGTAAAAGGCACTTGCACATGCATTTCTCATTCAACTCTCACAATATAAGGTGAATAGTATTTTCTACTTTTCACAGATTAAGGACCTGAGACTCAGAGAGGTGAAGGGATTTACACAAGCTTCACACAGATATTAAGGAATGGAGGTAGATTTGAAATATAATGCTTCCAGATGCCAAGGTTTGTATATTTTCCCACTGTACCTTGGTGCTTGAATACATGATGGGAGATAACTGAATATAACTATTAGACAGTGGGGCCCTGAGAGAGATTGCAAAAGGTCAGGATAGAAAAACTGGTGTCATGTCAACCTGGCCAATTCCTTGACAACTGTAGGCCCAGATATATGAAGTATGACTGACTGGCTCAAAAGATTAACATTATCACAACTGTCCCTCCATCCACCAGTGTTCCTAGCTTGCTGTTCCTCTGACACTAGCCTGACTGAACAACAGTACTCCAAGGGATAATTCCTTTTGGGGGTGGTCCCCAATTTCTGGTCTTTCTACCCTACCTTTCCAGCTCACCTCAGTAGAGTTAAAGGCTGGGTACTTCAAAGGGTGCAGTGAGCTCCAGTCTGTCTCCAGAGCTTTCAGCTGTGTTCCCCCTCAAGGTCTCAGATCCAGTATAGGAAGCAGAGCTGGAAAACTTTCGCAGGTCCAGCTCTGTGCATTCGATGGGAGTGTGGACCCAGTGGGAGTGGCTCTCTGAGGCACAGGAGGCCAAGGTAAAAGACTCCTGTGTTGGGAAGCCACGAGTCGAGCTGCAGTCATCATCCAGGATGGGGTTAAGTGCCTGGGTCTCAAAGATGCTTTCACTCAGTGGGGACTCAGGACTGGTCTCCTGGCCAGGTGGCATGGAGAAGAGAGTTTCCTCCTCTGCTGCCTCATCAGCCTCAAACTGCAGCGAACCTCCTGAAACTTGAAGCAGAAAGCCACTGGGTGACCCAAAGGTAGGGGCTTCTCTCAGCGGGGCACCTGGTCCTGAGCACAAAGTCAGGAAAGATCTGGGAACTAGTGCTCCCCCTCCCATCCCTGGGGACCAAAGCACCTAGCACCAGGCTGAGGTGACACAGTTGAGAAACATATTTACATTGGGGTATCAGATTGAGGCTACCTGGTGGTGGATCAGGGAAAATTGTCATTTTCTCCAGAGAAAGAGAAATCCTTTGTGGGAAGCAGGATTTTAACAACCCGCACACCAGATATGATATTTATTCCCTGGTGTTATGCCTGTGTATATGTTGTGCTATATGGCAAAAGGCACTTTGCAGGTAGAATTAAGATTATAGACCTTAAAATAGGTAGATTATCCTGAATTACCCAGGTGGGCCCAATGTAATCACATGTGTCCTTAAAAGGAGAAGAGGGAGGCAGAAGAGTCAGGGAGAGTATCAGATATGTGAAAGGAAAAGGACTTGACCACCATTGCTAGTTTTGAAAATGGAAATGGGTCATAAGTCAAAGAGTGAGTGGTGTCTAGAGACTGGGAATGGTCCTCAGCAGACAGTCAGCAAGGAAATGGAACCTCAACCTTATAACTGCAAGGAACTGAATTCTTCCACCTTTCTGAATGATCAAGGAAATGGATTCACCTCTTGAGCTTCCAGAAAGGAATGCAGCCTTGGCAACACCTTGATTACAGCCTAGTGAGACTCTGAGTCGAGATCCAGCCAAGCTTACAAAGCTTCTGATCTATGGCAATGGTGAGATAATAAATGGGTGTTGTTTTAAGCCATTAAATTTGTCGTAATTTGTTCTAGCAGTGATAGAAAATTAAAACACCTTTCATGCATAATTCTGATTCAACATCAGGTTACAAACTGAGAGCCTATGGGATGTGTGTTTGTTTGACCCCTGCATTGTGGTAGTTTTTAATTATAACTCATTGCCATAACTTAAAACTATTTCATATAAAAATCCAGAGTTTTGGCTTCTCTTGAAAATTCAGAAGATCTTGAAACATTGAATATTCCTACATGGTAACAAACAGCTGAAGCTGAGTAGTAGATTCCTCTTTAGACAGGGGATGAACTATTCAGTTTGCCACAGTCTCTACTCCTCTCTAATGAATCTTATATTGGATCCAATTCACATACTAATCTCCCTTATACAACCCTAGTATGCATGTAAGTCAGTGACTCTTGTCAAACACCTCCTGATAAATGAGAAAATGTCTAATCTTATTTCCCCTGTGGAGACCCTGAGGGAGCTGCCTGCCCTCGTATCCCCAGAAGAGGGTACTGCATTATTATCTTGAGGACAGAGGAGGAGCAGAGAAGCGTTACCCATTTCTCTTCTCCTGAGGCAGGAGGAGGGAGACAGGCAGCTCTCAGATGTTGCCTCATCTTCTTCTTTCCGGGCCCTGGGGCCCAAATGCTTCATTGCCCATGTTTCATGCCCATGCCCAGGGACTGGGCAACAACTCTTATCTGAGAAACTGGCCTCCAAAGTCAGAGACAGGATGATCCACCCTGAGCCACAATGTTCCAGGAGACACCAGGGAGTAGAGGAGAGAGAATTAGAGTTTGAGAAGTGTCATAAAGAGATAACAGTGTTGCCCTTGTGCCCTGCATCCCCTGAAATTCTAGATTCACCTCCACTTAAGTGAGAGGTAGAGCCAAACATATCTTCTAGGCTTTTTGAAGATCATCTGGCAGACCCTAGATCCAAAGTGACCAAGGTAGCCCTATATAAGCAGGATCATTCCACACAAACAGAGAGGTTGAAAAAAGTTGTGTTGCTTTGGGCCAAATATCCAGTGGGCTGAGGAGGAGTCCTTAGCACCTGTGTATCTAGTAGAATGTATCCTCCTCTTTCCTTACTAAATCAACTCCACTTACTAGCCTGGGTTCCTATTTTGGTGTTTCTGCCTAGCTCTCAGCTCCCTTCGTGGCACTGAAGCTGCACTGAACCTCAGTACTCTTGACTAAAGATCTAAACCCTTCTCTGGTCTTGGCCAGCCACCATCCCACCTCCCCTATATCTGCCCTCAGTGACCTGGAAGTCCTGTCTCATATTCTTGGCTAATGGCTGGACTTGTGCTGAAAATAGATCATGATGTTACTCCTGATTTTAAATATGACCTTCCATCTAAAATTTCACATGGCTATCTCCTATGGGCTGGGCCAGACCTCTGGTTATCATTATTGTCTGAGGAAAAATGTCTAAGTTTGCCAATTCCTCTGGATACTGGGCTCTCTGTTACCCACATTTGGTATATTACTATACTGATAACCATTACCTGAGACCTCACCCACTTTTATTATAGTCATGTCTCATTCCAGCCAGCCTTCCTCCTTTCCTGACATGCTCCAGAATCTATACCTATTAGTAGATATAACTAATTGGAAAAGAACTTAGAAATCAACTCCATCTCTCATTTTAAAGATTAAGGAGAAAGAGGCCCAAAGAAGCTAGACGACTTGTCTAAAGTTACACAGTGATTTAGAGGTGCATGGGACTAGGACTTCAGATGCCTTTCCCAAGGGTTTTCCCATAATGTTGTAGCCCTTTATGAATCACCACAACTTAATGAACCAAGTCCTATAAACTCATAGGGTCAGCCTCAATCATCTCTGAAGTCCTGTGCATTCTATTGCCACCCCCAGATATTTCAGCACTGTAGGGAAGGTCCATTAACTCTCAACCCCAGGAAATTCCTCTCTTCTGCTAGTTAGAAACTTGTTCCTGATTCATGTAATACGTGAAGCAGCTACCCTTACCACGCTGGCAATTTCTGTTGAAGAACTGCTTGCAGTAGAGGAAGAAGAGCCCCAGGAAGGCCAGGGTAAACACCATGAGCAGACTGCTCACCAGTGCAACAAGTGTGACCTCCTGAGGGGATACTGTGGGTACATCTGCCTCCACTAAGCTCAACTGGAAGGCACCTGTGAGACAAGAAAGTGGGGGAGGTCAGTCACTGTAGGTAGTCAATAGTCACCCTGACACTGGGCCTGGACTTCCTCAGGCCAGCACCCTTTCCCCAGGTTCTTCTTCAACTAAGGCTGCTAAACTGGTTCTACTTCTTTGTAGAGCAGGGAAATGTATAAAGAACAAAGTGGAGGAACTAGCATATACTGCTGGTATGGTATAAATTAGTATAGTTATTTGAAGATGCACATATCCTGAGGTCTTTCCATGTCACATTAAGTTATATAACCTAGACAAATAGAAACAAACTAAAATGTTCATCAGTAGGGCACAATATAAATAAATCATTATATAATTCTATGATGTAATATTATTATATAGCATTTAAAATAAAAGACCTGTATGGATCAATATAAATAATCCAGAGAGGAAAAGCAAATTGGAGAAAGAGAGTATATAACTTGATATCATTTATATAAAACATTATAAAATATAAAAATTGCATATAGATTATATTGCTTATGAATATATATATATATCAAAAAAGAATACAAGTATCAAAACATGGGTGGAGAGTATGGCAGAGTCATAGTGCTCACCAGTTATCCACATGCTTCTCTGCATTTCCCATACACCTTTGTAGTAAGGCCATAAGAGTACTTCTGGCCAATGGACTATGAGTGGAAGTAATGTGTGTCACTTGCAGACTGAAGTAGTTAAAAGCCAATATGTCTCCTCTATCTCTTACCCTGTCTCATCAACCTGGAAGCCACATGGTTTGATGGTATAGTTACAAGATAGAGTAAGATCTTTGCATATGAAAAATAAAACTTTTATTGCATGAAATCACTGAGATTTGGGGGTTTGTTACAGTAGCATAGCCTACCAACAAGATACACACAATTTCATGATAGTGGTTGCCTCTGGGGAGGTAAGGAGAGAATGGAACTCAGAAAGGATCAAAACACAAATTCCATTAAACCTGTGGAATCTTCATTAAAAAAAATCTGAAGCAAATACGCAAAATTTTAAGATTTATTAATTATTGATGCTGTGTAACTGAGCATTTTTATTTTTATATTTTTCTGCATTTAAAATATTTCTACATATTTGAAATACTTCATGTTTTAAAAATATATCAATAAATTAAAAAAAACAAGTGAGTAGTCATATATTTGGTAGATAGACAAAAATGATAGATAAATGGATAGTGATATGGGCACAGACTAGATCCTAGTACTTCATTCAGCCTTTTACTAGTTCTAAGCATTAGGGACTCCTATGAACTTCAAATAAATAATCCACAAGTGTACAAATGTTATAATTTACAAAACGCTTTCTAACCTCTTCTTTCATTAGAACTAGGCAGCATCCCATAAGGTATGAAGCACAATGATTTTCATGATTTACATTTTTTTCAGGTGAGGGAAATGAGGTTCAATGAGATTCAATGATTTATAGAAGGTTACACAGATAACATATTGCAAAACTATTACTCAAATCTAACCAATTTCCTTGCCAATCTACCCTATAGGAAGGAGTATGAGGGGGTAGGGGAAGTCTTTACTATGCTGTCTTGCTGTCACCCAATGGATTGGGGAAGAAAGGGGAGAAGAGAACTGGATACACACACTGAACCTCAGAGGTGGGGGTCTGCTTCGTGCACGGGATACACTCTTGATCCTGCAGGCCTCCAATACGTGTCTTTTGGTAGAACCTGTAGTCAGAGCAATAAGAAATGGCAAGGTGATCAAACAAGCAATGTACTTGGATTGGTCCTGCTTGAACCATAGGCAGCTTCTAAGAGTCTTGTCCTCCAGGAAGCCATCACTCACTCTGACCCCTCGTGAGTTCTCTACCTCTATGTCTGATTCTGACTCAGAGTCCCAGACGCTCCACCTCTTCCCCCATTCACCAAACACTATAACCAAAAGGGGAACTAGTCTCACAAGAGAAGGAAACACTGCTTTGACACCAACTGCTTCCTAATCTCTTCTAGGTCTACAGTGAGATTTACCTTGAAACTTGGGCCTAAGCTAAGCAAGCCAGCATGATAAAACAGCTGTTTAGTACTCATCTGTAATTGATTGTGTGCTAAGTACTTTATAGGGGGATCTTGAAAAAATACTGCTTTTCCCTCATGGGAGCTTAAACTCATCATGATATGTTAGAATACTTCAACTAGGCCCTGAGAGGTAAGGATAAGGGAGGCCTCCAAGGGCTAGAGAATGCCCAGAAGAGCTTGGCCTTATATAGCAGGCTCACCTGGGCAGACAGTCCCCACAGACGGCATTAGAGGTAGCTGTACAGTTCTCCTTCTGGATACGATTGATGACAGCACAGGTGATGCAAGTCTGACATCTATGGTGGCCCCAGCTGCTTTTGTATCTGCGGGGAGGGCAGGCTGTGCAGTATGCATCTCCACCTTCTCCATAACCACAATCCTTCAGTGAAATGGGAGTCACTAACATTACTCTACAGAAACTTGGAGAGAGGATTAGTTATGGGACAAGTGGACATTGTATGGAGTAGCATTTTACAAACTTCAAGTTGCAACCCATTACTGAGTCACAACATCAATTTACAGCCAGCATAGGTTAGGTTATGCTATGGTAAAAAAGTAAACTCCAAACCTCAGTGTCTTAACAAAAATTTATTTCTCACTCACACTATTTTGCTTACCAGAGATTTCCTGGGGGCTCTGTTTTACATTTTACTTACTGGATTACCCAGAGTGGCGGAGGCTTCATCTTTGTGCTACCATGATTGGAGCATCAGAGAAAAGAGGATATTGTGATCTGTGCACTGGCTCTTAAAATCTTCCCCCAGAAATAACTCATTTCATTTTGTTCACGTCCTTCACCACACACATCACCTGATCATTAATAACTATAAAAGTAAAAGAAAGTATAATTCTATAATGTGCCAGAGCTGGGGAACTGGAAATATTTGACAATGAATGCTAATCACTATCTATCTTAGTATTGTTTTATAGAACTTATACAGATGAAATATGTATGTATGTGTTGGGTTGTGATGAAAAATTTATTTCTTACATTTTACTGAACTATATTTGATTCACAACATTATATTAGTTTCAGGAGTACACACAGTGATTCAATATTTTTATAGATTACACATCATACGAAGTTATTATATTATTGACTGTAATCCCTGTGATGTACATTGCATCTCTGTGATGTATTCATTTTATAACTGGTAGTTTGTACCTCTTAATTCCCTTCACCTATTGGGCTGTCCAAAAAGTTTGTTCGGGTTTTTCTGCAGGATGTTAGGAAAAACCTGAACGAACTTTTTGGCCAATCCAATATTTTGCCCTTATCCCTACCCTCCTCACCTCTGCCAACAACTAGTTTGTTCTCTATCTGTGAGCCTGTTTCTGTTTGGTTATATTTGTTTTTCAGATTCCACATATAAGTGAAAACATACAGTATTTGTTTTTCTCTGTCTGATTTCACCTATTACTCCACCCTTCTCCTCTCTGGCAACTACTAGTTTGGTCTCTACATCTGTGATTGTCTCTGTTTTGTTACATTTATTTGTTTGTTTTGTATTTTTAGATTCCACATATAAGTGAAGACATACTGTATTTGTGTTTCCCTCTGACTTATTTCACTTAGCATAATACCATCTAGATGCATCCATGTTGTTGTAAATGACAAGATTTCATTATTGTTTATGACTGAGTAATATTTCATTGTATATATATATATATATATATATATATATATATATATATATATATATAATATACCACATCTCCTTTATCCATTCATCTGTTGATGGACACTTAGGTTGCTTCTACATCTTGGCTATTATAAATAATGCTTCAATGAACACTGGGATGCATATAACTTTTTGAATTCGTGTTTTCATTTTCTTCAGATAAATACCCAAGAGTGGAATTGCTGAATCAAGTGGTAGTTATATTTTTAATTTTTTGAGGAACCTTTATATTGTTTTCCATAATGGTTGTACGAATTTATATTCCTACCAACAGTGCATGAGGGTTCCCTTTTCTCCACATCCTCTCCAACATTTGTTATTTCTCGTCTTTTTGATGATAACCATTCTGACAGGTGTGAAGTGATTCCTCATTGTGATTTTGATTTGTATTTCCCTGATGATTAGTGATGTTGAAAATATTTTCATGTGTCTGTTGGCCATCTATATGTCTTCTTTGGAAAAATGTCTATTTTGGTCCTCTGCCCATTTTTAATTTTGTTGTTTATGTTTTTTTTGATGTTGACTGTTATGAGTTATTTGTATATTTTGGATATTAACCTCTTAGTGGATATTTCATTTGCAAATATATTCTCTTATTCAGTAAGTTGCCTTTTTGTTTTGTCAATGTGCTTTGCTGTGCAAGTCACAGACATTATCACAGAAATACAAATAATCATGAGAATACTATGAACAATTATATGCCAACAAACTGGACAAACTAGAAAAAGTGCATAAATTTCTAGAAATATACAATCTTTTAAGATTTAATCTTACTCTTGGAAATGCTCAAACATATTTGAATAAAGATGGCATAGAGGAGAGATGAGTGATCCAGCTAAATATTGTCTCAGGTCTGGTGTTGACTCAGTGTGACTCTGGTTAGCCCCTCTCCATTTCCAAGCATCAGAGTCTCCAACACCTGAGGATATTAAAATAAATGGTCTCTAAATATTCTTCCAGCTCTGGCATTCTAACCTAGGAACAAGGCTCCTGCCTGTTATATCATAGCTCTTTGTCAAAGACACAACTCTACTTAACAAGGGATATTAGTTATTTGTTTGTTGTGGAAGAAGTTGGCTGGTTGTTCACTAAACTCATTCACTTTTCTTCCTGGGAATACCACTTGTTAACATTTTCTAACCCCACACAAGTCTGTAGGGCCATGTGCCTAATTTCTAGCCAATGGAATATGGATAAAATGATGTATGCATCTCTCAGGCCTGGCTCAACAAAAAACTGTCTTTTTTCTTTATACTTATTTTATAATTAAAATATCCTTAAGTTTCTTTATGCTTTGATCTTCTGGCACACAGGGACACCCAGAGATATGTTGGAATCAATATATTAAAAATGACAGAGGACATCAGGGATATGGAGGAGGCAGCAGTTCTGAGCTTTCATTCCTTCACAGAAATGTAGCAACACAAACAGAAACTGTCAGAATCAATGTTGTCAGAACTCTGGGAAAGAGTCAAACATTTACAGCAATGAAGCAAATACTGAACCAAGAAAAAGGCATCTTGAAAATGATAGGAAATCTTTGTGCCATTTTTACTTGCCCTTACTGCACCCTTCTCCCCAGCAACAGTCCTAAAGTAAAGGCGGTCTGAAGGTAGCAGCAGCATGTGTTCCTTGTGTGAAACCCTCGCCCCTAGTTACAGAGTGAGCTAAGCAAAACTTATTCAAAAATTATTGTGTATGTCTATTTTAACCTATTATCTGAAGGACAGATACAAGGTGCTCATCTCTGTTTCACCCAATTCAAAATGCAGGCTGGAAAATGGGTGGGCATTTGTTAAAAATTTTTGCAAAGCAAACTAATAAACCAGAGATGCCGGGGACAAGAAATTATGGGTGGAGACATATACTAGACTGCTTAAGTCTGGAGCAAAACCTGGAGAAGATTCTTTGGGAAATTAGGACATTCAAAAGCACCAATATATATGGGGGCAGCTTAGAAAGGCCCATATACGTCCAGGGCAAGACACATGACTAGGAAAATATGGAGAAGACCCAAAGCTTACACACCAGACTGATACATAGGCTAAGTGCCAGTTTGGCTAAGTGTTGAAGGAGTGCTTCAGCACAGAGCCAATGTTCACAGACTGGGAGAGATATGTGGGTTTTTTTGATTGCTACTGTTGTTTACTTTTTTTTTTTTTTTTTTTTTTTTTCTGTTGTTTACTTTTAACTGCTGGCACTCAAGGAAATTCCTGTCAAAATATTAGCTGAACAAGATCCACACAGACTTCAGTGATCACATATGGCAAAGAATACAGTCTTTGCACAAATAGCTTGGTTAAAACACCTAAAAAAATGGACTACTATAGCCATCATCAAATAAAGTAACAACAACAGAAAACAGCTAAATATGGGGAAGGGGGAGAATCTGATTTCCAGTTACCACCTTATAATTAAAAGTTTTGAAAAACAACAACAACAAAAACACAAGGCATAAAAAGAAACAGGAATGCATGGCTCACTTAAAGTAACAAATAAAATTGACAAACTGTTCCTGAGGATACCCAGACATCAGACTTACTAGACAAAGACTAACAAGTACTGTCTTAAATATGTTCAAAGAAAAACATAGACAAAGAGCTAAAGAATATAAAGAATATAAGAAAATAAATGTATGAAAAAATGGGAATATCAAAAAAGAAAAATTGTAAAAAGGAACTGAACAGAAATACCAGAATTGAAAAGTAAAATAACTGAAATTAAAAATTCACTAGAAGAATTCAACAACAGATCTGAACAGGTAGAAGAACAAATGATGAAACTTGAAACATGACAGTTGAAATTATTAAGTGCGAGGAGCAGAAATTTAAAAAGAATGAAGTAAGTAAACAAAACCTAAGAGACACCATCAAATGGACCAATATACACATTATGGGAGTCCCAGAAGTGAGGGAGAAAGATAAAGAAGCAGAAAGAATATTTGAATAAATAATGGTTGAAATTTCTCAAAACTGACAAAAGACATGAATAAAACATCCATGATGCTCAACAAACTTCGAGTTGGAAAAACTCAAAAAGACCCATATGAGACATAAACAAGATGTGGATAGCCAAAGATAAAATGAAAATCTTGAAGCAGAAGGAGAGAAACAATCTGTCAAATACAAGGGATCTTCAATAAGATTAAAAGTTGAATTCTCTTCAGAACCTGGGAGCTGGAAAGCAATAAGATAACATATTTAAGTGTCAAAAGAAATAAACTATTAACCAAGAATTTTATACCCAGCAAAAAATCTTTCAAAAATGAGAGAGAAATTAAAATATTCCTACATAAATAAAAGAAGCTAAAGGAGTTTGATAGTACTACACTTTTGTACTTCAATAAATGCTAAAGTGAGTTCTTCAGGTTAAAATGAAAGGACCTAGATAGTAACTCAAAGCCATAAAAAGAAGTCAATATCTCTGGTAAAGGTAAATACATGGGCAAATACAGAAGGCAGCATTATTGAATATTTTGTTTGGAACCCTGCCTTTTATTTCCTATATTATTTAAAAGAAAAATTAATAAAATAGTAACAACAATAATAATACATCTGTTATTGCACATACAATGATTAAGATAAAAACAAAAGTGACAAAAATAACAAAGGAAGGTGATATCAAACTGTGTAAGTGTAGAGTTTTTGTATGTTATTGAAATTAACTTGGTATTAATTCAAAATATATTGTTAAAATTTAGTATGTAATATATAAAATAGGTAACTGATAAGGACCTACTGTATAGCACAGGGAACTCAATACTCTGTAATGACCTATGTGGAAAAATAATCTAAAAAAGAGTGGCTATATGTATATGTATAACTGATTCATTTCGCTATACACCTGAAACTAGCACAACATTGTAAATCAACTATACTCCAATAAATTTTTAAAACTAAATAAAATCTAGTATGTTAAAGGGAATCCACATGGTAACCACAAAGAAAATATATTAATAAAACCCCCTCACACAAAACAAATGATAAGGGAATTAAAACTTTTCATTGCAAAAAAATCAACTAATACAAAAATGGCAATGAGGAAGAAAATGATGAACAAAAATGGCATAAGAAATACATAAAACAAATAATAAAATGTCAGAAGTGCTCTCTTATCAGTACTAATCTTTATGTATATGGATTAAACTCTCCAAAGGTACAGATTGATGGATTGGATAAAAAGAACATAATCTACTTATATACTATATGAAGAGATTCATTTAGATCTAAAGACACAAATGGGTTGAAAGTAAAAGAAAGGAAACATATTCCATGCAAATAGTACTGAGAAGAGAATTGGGATGTCTATGCTGATATCAGACAAAATAGACTTTAAGTTAAAACTTTTACAAGAGAAAGGGAAGGATATTATAAATATATAAATGGTCAATACATCAAGAAGATATAACAACTCTGAACATACATACACCAAATAACAAATCCCCCCAAATCTATGCAGCATTAACAAAATTTAAGTGAGTAATAGTGGTTCTACAAAAATAGTTGGAGACTTGAATAACAACTTCAATAACAGATTGAATATCTAGACAGAATATCAATAACAATGTAGAGGGCTTTAACAACACTATAAAACAACTAGACATAACTGACATTTATAGAACATTACACCTAACAAAAGAAGAATATACATTCTTCTCCATTGCACATGGAACATTCTGTAAGTTAGACCACATATGTTAGATTATGAAACTAGTTTCAATGAATTTTAAAAGACTGAAATCATACAAAATGTCTTTTCTGACCACAAGACAATGATGATATAAATCTATAACAGAAAGAAAATTGGAAAATACACAAACATGTGGAATTAAATACCACATTCTTAAAAAACTAGTGGGTCAAAGAAAAATCTTAAGTGAAACTGTAAACTACTTAAAGATGAATGAAAATAAAAACACCACATACCAAAATGTATGGGGTACAGCAAGGCAGTGGTAGTCTGAGGAAAATTTATACCTATAAATGCCTATATTAAAAAAGAAAAGAGATTTCAAATAAATAATCTAAATTTATACCATGAGGAACTAGAAAAACATAACAAAGTAAGCCCAAAGCTAGCAGAAGGAAGGAAATAATAGATTAGAGTGGAGATAGAGTAGAAACACAATAGATCAATGAAAAGTAGATTCTTTGAAAAGATGAAAAAAATTGGCAATCCTTCAGCTATACTGACAAAGAAAAAGAGAGAAGATGAAGATGACTAAAATCAGAAATGAAAGTGGGGGATTCCTGACAGAATGGCAGAGTAGGAGGACCTAAGCTCACCTCTTCTCACAAAAACACCAAAATCATGACTACCTGCTGAACAACCATTGACAAAAAAGGACTGGAAACTACCAAAAAACATATTTTACATCCAAAGACAAAGAAGAAGTCACAACTAGATTATAGGATCCTGTACCCGCCAGGTGGGCAACCAACAAACTTTAAAATAATTATATTGCAGAGGTTCTCCCACAGGAGTGAGAGATCTGAGCCCCACATCAGGCTCCCTAGTCTGCTGGTCTGGTATCAGGAGGAGGAGCCCCCAGTGCATTTGGCTTTGAAGGCCGGTGAGGCTTGATGGCAGGAACTCCACAAGACTTGGGGAAATAGAAGGAATATTCTTAGAGGACACACACAAGTTTCATTCAAACTGGGACCTAGGGAGAAAAGGAGGGACTTCATAGCAGCCTGGGTCAGACCTACCTGCTGGTCCTGGAGTGTCTCCTGTGGAGGGGGGCGGCTGTGGCTCACTTCAGGGACAAGGACACTGGTGGCAGAGGTACTAGGGAGTACTCATTGGTTTGAGCTGTCTGAGGCCGCCATTTTGACACCAAGACTTGGTCCCACACAATAGCCCTTAGGCTCCAGTGCTAGGATGCCTAAGGCCAAACAACAAACAGGCTGGGAACACAGCACCAACCATCAGAAGACAGACAGCTTAAAGTTTTCCTGACAACACAGCCACCTTTAAACACACCTCTTGACACAGCCCTGCCAGCCAGAGGGACATGACCCAGCTCTACCCACCAGTGGGCAGGCACTAGTCCCTCTCACAAGGAAGCCTGCACAAGCCTCTTAGACCAGCCTCACCCCAAAGAGGGCAGACAACAGAAACAAGAGGAACTACAGTCCTGCAGCCTGTTGGATCACAAACACCGAAAGTTAGGCAAAATGAGATAGCAGAGGAATATGTTCCAGATGAGGAAACAAGACAAAACCCCAGAACAACTAAGGGAAGTGGAGATAAGCAATCTACCCAACAAAGAGCTCAGAGTAATGACTGTAAAGATGATCCAAGAAGGTATGAAAAGAATGGATTCACAGAGTGAGAAATTACAAGAAGTTTTTAACAAAAAGTTAGAAAATAGAAACAATGACCAAACAGAGTTGAAGAATAAAATAGTGAAAATGAAAAATACACTAGAAGGAACCAATAGCAGAATAAATGAGGCAGAAGAACGGATAAGTGAGCTGAAGAAAGAATGGTGGAAATTACTGCTGAGGAACAGAATAAAGAAAAAAGAATGAAAAGAAGTGAGGACAATCTCAGAGACCTCTGAGACACACGAACATTCACATTATAGGGGTCCCAAAAAGAGAATAGAGAGATAAAAGGCAGGAGAAAATATTTGAAGACATAATAGCTGAAAAATTCCCTAACAGGGGAAAGGAAACAATCACCCAAGTCCAGGAATCACAGAAAGTCTCATACATGATAAACCCAAGGAGGAACACATTGAAACACACAATAATAAAATTGACAAAAATCACAGACAAAGAGAAAATATTAAAAGCAACAAGGAAAAAGCAACAAATAACATACAAGTAAATCCCGATAAGGTTATCAGTTGAGTTTTCACCAGAAACTCTGCCGGCCAGAAAGGAGTAGCACTATACTGTATATTTAAAGTGATGAAAGGGAAAAACCTATAACCAAAAATACTCTACACACCAAGTCTCTCATTCAGATTTGAGGGAGAAATCAAAAGCTTTACAGACAAGCAAAGGCTAAGAGAATTCAACACCACCAAATGAGCCTTACAACAAATGCTGAAGGAGCTTCTATAGGCAGTAAATAAAAGGCCACAATTAGAAACAAGAAAATTATGAAATGGAAAAGCTCAATGGTAAATGTAAACATACAGCAAAGGTAGGAAATCATCCACACACATATTATCAAAACCAGCAATGATGAGAAGAGGAGAATACAAATGTGGGAAATTCATTTGAAATTAATAGACCAGCAACTTACAACAATCTTGTATATATACAGGGTGCATGCCAATACTTCATGGGAACCACAAAACAAAAATCTGCAATAGATATACAAAAAAAGAGAAAAAGGAATCCAAAGAGAACTCTAAAGATACATATTAAATACCTAGAGATGAGAGCAAAAGTGGAAGGAAAGAAAAAAGACTTAAAACAATCCAAAAAATTAACAAAATAGCATTAATACATAAATATCAGTGAGTATATTAAATGTAAAAGGATTAAATGCTCCAAGCAAAATACATAGACTTGCTGAATGGATACAAAAACAAGACCTATATACATGCTGTCTACAAGAGACCCACTTCAAATCTAGGGATACATACAGAAAGTGAGGGGATAGAAAAAGGTATTCCATGCCAATGGAAATCAAAAGAAAGTTGGAGTAGCAATACTTACATCAGAAAAAAAATACTATTTTAAAATAAAGACTGTTACAAGAGACAAAGAAGGACACTACATAATGATCAAGATATCAATCCTTTTTTAATTCTATTGATTTGAGTCTTCTCTGTTGTTTTCTTGATGAGTCTGGCTAATGGTTTATCAATTTTGTCTATCTTCTCAAAGAACCAGCTTTTAGTTTTATTGATCATTGCTACTGTTTCCTTCATTTCTTTTTCATTTATTTCTGATCTGATCTTTATGATTTCTTTCCTTCTGCTAACTTTGGGTTTTTTTTTCTTCTTTCTCTAATTGTTTTAGGTGTAAGGTTAGGTGGTTTATTTGAGATGTTTCTTGTTTCTTGAGGTAGGATTGTATTGCTATAAACTTCTCTCTTAGAACTGCTGGAGAGGGTGTGGACAAAAGGGAAACCTCTTGCACTGTTGGTGGGAATGTAAATTGATACAGCCACTATGGAGAACAGTATGGAGGTTCCTTAAAAAAACAAAAATAGAACTACCATATGACTCAGCAATCTCACTACTGGGCATATACCCTGAGAAAACCATAATTCAAAAAGAGTCATGTACCACAATATTCATTGCAGCTCTATTTACAATAGCCAGGACATGGAAGAAACATAAGTGTCCATTGACAGATGAATGGATAAAGAAGAGGTGGCACATATATACAATTGAATATTACTCAGCCATAAAAAGAAACGAAATTGAGTTATTTGTAGTGAGGTGGATGGACCTAGAGTCTGTCATACAGAGTGAAGTAAGTCAGAAAGAAAAAAACAAATGCCGTATGCTAACACATATATATAGAATCTAAAAAATAATGGTTATGATGAACCTCAGGGCAGGACAGGAATAAAGATGCAGAGGTAGAGCATGGACTTGAGGACACAGGGAGGGGGAAGGGTAAGCTGGGATGATGTGAGAGAGTGACATGGACTTATATAACTACCAAATGTAAAATAAATAGCTAGTGGGAAGCAGTTGCATAGAACAGGGAGATCAGCATGTTGCTTTGTGACCACCTAGATGGTGGGATAGGGAGGGTGGGAGGAAAATGCAAGAGGGAGGAGATATGGGGATATATGTATATATATAGCTGATTCACTATGTTATAAAGCAGAAACTAACACACCATTGTAAAGCAATTATACTCCAATAAAGATGTTAAAAATAAAATAAAAATTTAAAAAATGGTATCAATCCAAGAAGAAGATATAATAATTGTAAATATATATGTATCCAACATAGGAGCACCCATATATATAAAGTGTATGCTAACAGCCATAAAAGGATAAATAGTAACACAATAATAGTGGTGGACTTTAACACCCCAATTACATCAGTGAGCATCCAGACAGAAAATCAATAAGGAAACACAGGCTTTAAATGACACATTAAACTAGATGGACTTAACTGATATTTATAGGGCATTCCAACAAAAAGTAGCAGAACACACATTCTTCTCAAGTGCACATTGAATATTTTCCAGGATAGATAGCATGCTGGGCCATAAAGGAAGCCTCAATATAAATTTCAGAAAACCAAAATCATATCAAGCATATTTTCCAACCACAATACTGTGAAATTATAAATCAACTACAAGAAAAAAAAGTTGTAAAAAAATGGAGGCTAAACAACATGGTACTAAATAATGTATCACTGAAGAAATCAACAAGCAAATAAAAAAGTACCTAGAGACAAATGAAAATGAAAACATGATGATCCAAAAATTATGGGATGCTGCATATGCAGTGCTATGAGGGAAGTTTACAGCAATGCAATCTTACCTCAGGAAACAATTAAAATCACATATAAACTACCTAAACTTACACCTAAAGCAACTAGAGAAAGAAGAACAAACAAACCGCAAAGTTAGCAGAAGGAAAGAAATAATGATCAGAGCAGTAATACATGCAAAAGACTAAAAACACAATAGGAAAAGGTCAATGAAGATAAAAGCTGGTTCTTTGAAAGATAAGCAAAATTGATAAACCTTTAACCAGACACATAAAGATAAAAAGGGAGAGGGCCCAAGCCAATGAAATTAGAAATGAAATATAAGTTAAAACTGATGCCACAGAAATACAAAAGATCATAAGAGACTGCTACAAGCAACTATATGCCAAAAAGTGGACAACCAAGAAGAAACGGACAAATTCTTAGAAAGGTACAATCTCCCAAGACTGAACCAGGAAGAAAAAGAAAATATGAACAGACCAATCATGAGTACTGAAATTAAAAGTGTGATTAAATAAACACCCAACAAGCAAAAATCCAGGACCAGATGACTTCATAGGTGAATTCTATTAAACATTTAGAGAAGAGTTAACAACTATCCTTCTAACACCTATCCTTCTGAAACTCTTCCAAAATAGTGCAGAGGCAGGAACACCTCAGAATTCATTCTATGAGGTCACCATCACCCTGATACCAAAACCAGGCAAATATATCACACAAAAAAAGAAAGTTACAGGCCAATGTCACTGATGAATATAGGGACAAAAATCCTCAACAAAATATTGCAACCAAATCAAAGAATATATTAAAAAAATCATACATACATGATCAAGTGGGATTTATCCCAGGGATGCAAGAAGTTTTCAATATCCAAAAATCAATCAGTGTGATACATCACATTAACAAATTGAAGAATAAAACCATATGATCATCTCAATAGGTGCAGAAAAAGCTTTTGATAAAATTCAACATGTACTTAGGATAAAAGCTCTCCAGAAGGTGGGCATAGAGGGAACCTAGCTCAACATAATTAAAGCCATATATGACAATCCCACAGCTAACATCATACTCAACAGTGAAAAGCTGAAATAAATTTCTCTAAGATCAGGAACAAGACAAGGATGTCCATTCTCAATACTTTTACTCAACATAGTTTTGGAAGTCCTAGCAATGGAAATCAGAGAAGAAAAAGAAATAAAAGGAATCCAAAATGGAAAAGAAGAAGTAAAACTGTCAATGTCTGCAGATGACATGACACTATACATAGAAAGTCCTAAACATGCCACCAGAAAACTATAACAGGTCACCAATGAATTTGATGAAGTTACAGGATACAAAATTAATATGCAGAAATTTGTTGCATCCCAATATGCTAACAAAGAAAGATCAGAAAGAGAAATTAAGGAAACAATAGCATTTACCACTGCATCAAAAAGAATAAAATACCTAGCAATAAATCTACCTAAGGAGACAAAAGACCTGTACTTTGAAAATTATAAGATGGTGATGAAAGAAATCAAAGATGACACAAACAAATGGAAAGATATACCATGTTCTTGGATTGGAAGAATAAATATTGTCAAAATGACTATACTACCCAAGGTGATCTACAGATTCAAAGAAATCCCTATCAAATTGCCAGTGGCATTTTTTTTCAGATCTAGAACCAAAATCTTAAAATTTGTATGGAAACACAAAAGTCCCTGAATAGTCAAAGCAATCTTGAGAAAGAAAAATGGAGCTGGAGGAGTCAAGTTCTCTGACTTCAGACTATACTATAAAGCTACAGTAATCAAAAACATATGGTACTGGCACAAAGATAGACTTATAGATTAATGGAACAGGATAGAAATCTTAGAAATAAACCCATGCACGTGTGGTCAATTAATCTATGACAAAAGAGGCAAAAATATACAATGGAGAAAAGACAGTCTCTTCAATAAATGGTGCTGGGAAAACTGGCCAACTACATGTAAAAAAATAGAATTAGAACCTTCTCTTACACCATACACAAAAATAAACTCAAAATGGATTAAGGACCTAAATGTAAGATCAGATATTATAAAACTTAGAGGAAAACATAACCAGAACATAGTTTGACATAAATTGTAGCATAAATATCTTTTTAGATCCACATCCTAGAGTAATAAAATAGAAACAAATATAAACAAATGGGACCTAATTAAACGTAAAAGCTTTTGCACAGCAATGGAAACTATAAACAAAAAGAAAAGTCAACCCACAGAATGGGAGAAACTATTTGCAAATGATGCAGTGGACAACGGATTATCTCCAAAATATACAAATAGCTCAGTATCAAAAAAAAAAAAAAAACCAAGCAACCCAATCAAAGTAGACATTTATCCAAAGAAGACATACAGATGGCCATAAAGCACATTAGCTCAACATCACTATTTATTACAGAATTGCAAGTCAAGACTACAATGAGGTATCACCTCACACCAGTCAGAGTGGCCATCATCAAAAAAATTTACAAACAATAAATGCTGGAGAAGATGTGGAGAAAAGGGAACCTTCCTACATTATTGGTGGATATGTAAATTGGCACATAACACTATGGAGAGCAGTATGGAGGTTCTTTAAAAAAACTAAAAATATAGCTAACATATGATCCAGCAATCCCAATAACAGGCATATATCTGGAGAAAACCATACTTTGGAAAGATACTTGCACTCCAATATTCACTGCAGCACTGTTTACAATTACCAAGACATGGAAGCAGCCTAAATGTCCACTGACAGATGAAAGTATAAGTGGTACATATATATAATGAAATATTACTCAGCCATAAAAAAGATTGAAATAATGCCATTTGCAGCTACATGGATGGACCTAGAGATTATCATACTAAGTGAAGTAAATCAGACAGAGAAAGACAAATATCATATGATATCATTTATATGTGGAATGTAAAAAATGATATAAATGAACTTATTAACAAAACAGAAAGAGACTCACAGACTTAGAAAACAAACTTATGGTTACCAAAGGGGGATGGTTGGTGGAGGGATAAATTAGGAGGTTGGGATTAACAGATACACACTAGTATATATAAATTAGATAATCAACAAGAACCTACTGTATAGCACAGGGAACTCTAGTCAGTAATCTGTAATAATCTATTGGGGAAAATTATTTAAAAAAGAATAGATATATGTATATGTATAACTGAACCACTTAGCTGTACAGATGAATCTAACACAACATTGTAAATCAACTATACTCCAATATAAAATAAACATTAATAAAAAAGAAATGAATGTGGGGATATTACTAACAACCTTACAGAAATTAAATAAAATTATAAAAGAATGTTTGAACAATTATATAGCAACAAATTAGGTAATCTAGATGAAATGGATAAATCCCTATAAATCCACAAATGACCTAAGTTGAGTCAAGAAGAAATAGAAAATATCAGCAGACTTATGCCAAGTAAAGAGATTGAATCGGTAATCATAAATCTCTCAATGAAGAAAAATCCAGGAAGAGATGGCTTCTCTGGTGAATTCTAACAAACCTTAAAATAATTACTCCTAATGTTTTCAAAATTTACCAAAATAATTTAATTTAATACCTAACTCATGTTATGAGGCCAGATATAACCTGATTAAAAATACATCACAAGAAAAGAAAATTACACACCAATATCTCTCATGTATATTCACATAAAAGTCTTCAATAAAATACAAGCATAATGAATCCTATAGCATATTAAAAGGATTTTACACCAAGAGGAGTTTATCATAAGAATGCAAGGATGATTTAACATAAGAAAATCAATGTTAATATAGCTCACTAATAGAATAAAGGGGGAAAACACATGCTCATCTCAATTGTCAAAGAAAACTAGGAATAAAAGGGAACTTCTTCGACATGATAAAAAACATATAGGAAAAATCCACAGCTAACATCATACTCAATGGTAAAAGACTGACACCTTTCTCCCTATGATTAGAAACAAAAAAATCATGGTCACTTTCACCACAGCAATTCAACATTTTACTGGAAATCCTAGCAAGAACTATTACAGAAGGCAAAGAAATAACACGGATACAAATTGGATATAAAGAAGTAAAACTAGGGACTTCCCTGGCAGATCAGTAGTTAAGACTCTGCACTTCCAATACAGTGGGTGCAGGTTTTATCCCTGCTTGGGAAACTAAGATCTCACATGCTGCAAAGCATGACCAAAAAAATAAATAAGTAAAACTATATTCATAGATAACATGTTCCTATGTAGAAAATATCCTAATTACTCCACATGAAAGCTAGTAGAGGAAATCAATTTTTATGGGCTGAATTATCTCCCACCCCTAAATCATATGTTGAAGCCATAATTCTTGATACCTCAGAAAGTGTCTGTATTTCAGAGATGGGACCTTTACAAAGATAATTAAATTAAAATGGGATAGTTAGGGTGGGTCCTAATCCAGTATGACTAGTATCCTTACAAGAAGAAGAGATTAAGACATAGAGAAAGGGGAAGACCAAACACGTGCTTATACATGCATAGAGAGACAACCATGTGAACACACAGCAAGAAAGCAGACATATGCAAGCCAAAGAGGGCCTCAGAAGGAACAAAAGTCAGTCTACACCTTGATCTCATTATTCTAACCTCAAGAACTGTTAAAAAGTAAAATTTCACTGCATATATATATATATATTATATATAGTTATAGTTATAGCTGTAGTTATAGTTATAGCAGCCCTAGCAAAGTAATATATATACAAAGTCAGAAAAATTTCAGGTTACAAGGTAAACACACAAAAGTCTGGTGTGTTTCCATATACCAGCAAGAAACAATCCAAAAAAGAGATTAAAATGAAATTATATTTCATAATACCTAAATGCATAAAATATCTGGAAATAAATTTAACTGAAGAGGGGAGTGACCTAAATGGTAGAATAGGAAGAATATGAGCTCATCTTCTGCCATGGGCACATCAATATTACAATTATTTATAGACCAACTATAGATGAGAAAGTCTGGAAGATTAGAAGAAAAGAACTTTAACAGCTAAAGATAAAGAAGGAACCACAACAAACAGGTAGGAGGGGCTGAAATGGGTATCGTCAAGACCCATACCCCAAAGTGGGTGACCCACAAGTGGGAGGATGATTACAATTGCAGAGGTTCTCCCCAAGGAGCGAGGGGACAGAGCCCCACGTTGGGGTCTCCAGCCTGGGGGTCCTAAACTGGGAACATGTGTCCCCAGAATGTTTGGCTTTGAAGGCCAGCAGGGCTTAATTTCAGGAGAGCCAGAGGGTTGTGAAAAATAAAGACACCACTCTTAAAGGGTGCACACAAAATCTTAACCACTCCAGGACCCAGGGAAGAAGCAGTAATTTGATAGGAGCCTGGGTCAGACCCACCTGCTGGTCATGGATTGTCTCTTGGAGATACCAGAGGCAACTGGAGCTCACTCAGGGGATATAAACACTAGTTGCAGTAATTTTTTGTGAGCTGCTTCTATCATGAAGATGTTGGTGCTGGTAAGTGCCATTTTGGAATCCTCCTTCTAGCTTATTAGGGCAGGGAGCCAGCCCTGCCTGTCAGGCTGTCAGCACCAGTATTGGGACACCTACAGACAAGCAACTAGCCACCAGGGAGACACACAGACCCACTGATGAGCAGGATGGCTGCCTTAAGATCCCTTCAGCCTACAGACAACGTGAAACCCAACTCAGTCCACCAGAGGGCCTAGGACTCTGGCCTGCACACCAATGCACCAGCATTAGACCTGGGAACCCAAGGGCCTTGCAGCCAGAGATGCTGGAATCTGGCTATGTTCACCACTGAACTGGCATTAGCTCTGAGATCAGCTTCACCCACCAGTTGACAGAAACCAGTCCCAGGACCCACTGAGTCCCAGTCCTGCCCACCAGCAATCTGAAACACCAACACTAGGATCCCCAGTGTCCTGTAGCCAGAGAACCTGGTGCCCAATTCCACCACCATTGAGCTGGCACTAGCCCTGAGAACTCCTGTGCCTCAGCCCTGCCCACTAGAAGGCCAACACCAGCTCTGGGATGGCTGGGCGCTGTAGCCAGAGGCCTCAGGACACAGTTCTGTCCACCAGTGGGCCAGCACTAGCCCCAGGACATGAGTTCACCCACCAGTGGGTGGGCAACTGCCCAGACATACCTTGGACCCTTAGCCAGGTGACCCATTATGTAGATCCACTCACCAGTGGGCCAGCACCAGCTTTCGGACACCCCAGACACAACACCAAGTTATGTCAGGATCTGGCTTGGCCTAGCAGCAGAACAACAATAGACCTTGAACCCTGGCCCTGCAATCACCCAATGCAGAACCTGACTCCATCCACCAGGGGGCCAGCACTAGCCCTGGGAAAACAGGGGGCTCTGCCGCCAGCTACCTGGTGACCTGACCCTACCCATCAGTGGCAGACAGCCTTTTCACAAGGAAGGGTCTAGCCACCAACTGGAATGGGGGTGAGACACACCCACCAGACCACCCACAGTAGTCATCTTGCCACTACAGAAGGACCCACCAAATACACCTGGGGGACAACCCTAGCTCTGATAACCAGAAAGGCATGCAATGCTGGGATGCATAGGACATTTCCCACAAAAGGTCACTTCTCCAACATAACCAACCTACTAAATACATAGAAATGAAAAGATAAAATTAGGTAAAATGAATATGTTCCAAATGAAGGAACAAGATAAAACTACAGAAGAACTAAGTGAAGTGGACATAGACAATCTACCCAATAAAGAGTTTGAGGTAATGTTCATAAAGATGCTCAAAGAACTCAGGAGAAGATGGTATAAACGGAGTGAGAAGTTAAAAAGTTTTTAACAGAGAGTTAGAAAATATAAAGAACAACAAAGGAGATGAAAAATGAAACAACCGAAGTGAAAAATACAAGAGAAGGGGTGAACAGTAGACTACATGACGCAGAAGAACAGATCAGTGACCTGGAAGACAAAGTAGTGGAAATGACTGAAGCTGATCAGGAAAAAGAAAAAAAAAAGAATTTTTTTAAAAAAGGAGACAAGCTTGAGCTCGAGATGGTGGAGTAGAAGGATGTGGGCTCACCCCTTCTTACAGAAAAAACAAAATCACAACTAAATGCTGAACAAACAATGACAGAAAAACACTGAAACCTATCAAAAAAGATACCCTACAGCCAAAGACAAAGAAGAAGCCAAAATGAGACGGTATGAGCGGTGCAATTGTGATAAGATCAAACCCCATACCTGCCAGGAGGGCAACCCATGGACTGGAGAGCAACTGTACCACAGAGGCCCTCCCAAAGGAGTGAAGGTCATGAGCCTCATGTCAGACTTCCCAGCCACAGGTCCAGCATTGGGAGGAGAAGCCCCCAGAGAATCTGGCTTTAAAGGCTGCAGTGTTTGATCACAGGAAATCCATGGGACTGGGGGAAACAGAGACCCACTCTTGGAGGGTGCACACAAGGTCCCATATTCACCAGAACCCAGGGGAAAAAAGCAGTGACCTCATAATAAACTGGGTGACACCTACCTGCTAGCATTAGGGGGTCTCCTGCAGATGTGGGGGGTGGCTGTGGCTCATTGTGGGGACAAAGAAAATGGCAGCAGCAGTTCTAGGAAGTACTCATTGTTGTGAAACCTCCCAGAGGCTGCCATTAGTCCCACCCAACAGCCTGTTGGCTCCAGTACTGGGATGCCTCAGGCCAAACAACCAACAAGGTGGAAAGACAGCCACACCAATCAGCATAAGCTGCTTAAAGTTTTCCTGAGCATGGTCCTGCCCACCAGAGGGAGAAAACCCAGCTCCACCCACTAGTGGAGTCCCTCCACTGCCTCACCCATCAGAGGGCAAACAGCAGAAGCAAGAAGAATTACAACCCTGCAGCCTATGGAACAGAAACCACAATCACAGAAAGCTAGGCAAAATGAGATTGCAGACGAACATGTCTCAGATGAAGGAACTAGATAAAACCCCAGAAGAACCACTAAGTGAAGTGGAGATAGGCAACCTGCCAGAAAAAAGAGTTCAGAATAATGGTAGTGAAGATGATCAAAGACCTCAGAAAAAGAATGGAGGGAAGGATTGAGAAGATGCAAGAAGTGTTTAAGAAAGACCTAGAAGAACTAAAGAACAAACAAACAGAGATAAACAATACAATAACTGAAATAAAAAAATACACTAGAAGGAATCAATAGTAGAATAACTGAGGCAGAAGAACAGAATGGATAAGTGACCTGGAAGACAGATGGTGGAAATCACTGCTATGGAAAAGAATAAAGAAAGAAGAATGAAAAGAAATGAGGACAGTCTAAGAGACCTCTGGGATTATATTAAACGCAGTAACATTCTCATTATACGAGTCCCAGAAGGAAACGAGAGCAAGAGAGAAAGGACCTGAGAAAATATGAAGAGGTAAAATATAACAGATATCTAGGTCCATGAAGCACAGAGAGTTCCCAACAAGTTCAATCCAAGGAGGATCACACTAAGACACTCTGCAATTAAAGTAGCAAAAATTCAATGTACAGAGAGAATATTAAAAACAGAGATGGAAATCAACAAGTTGTGTACAAGGGAAATCTCACAAGGCTATCAGCTGCCTTTTAAACAGAAACTGCAGGCCAGAAGGGAGTGGCACAATATATTTAAAATGATGAAAGAAAATAACTATAACTAAGAATGTTATACCTGGTAAAGATTTAAATAAAATTTAATAGGGTTACCAAAAGTTTTACAGACAAGCAAAAGCTAAAAGTTCATCCACAGCAAGCCAGCTTTACAAGAAATGTTAAAGGGCATTCTCTAATTTTAAACAAAAAAGGCCACAACTAGAAATATGAAAATCAGGAACAGAAAAATCTCATTGGTAAAGGCAAATATACTGTAAATGTAGTAGTAAATCAACAACACATAAAGTTAGTAGAAAGATTAAAGAGTAAAATCAACTATATTCACAATGAGTAATTAAGAGACAAACGAAAAGAAGATGTAAAATATGTGACAGACAGTGGATGTGGGAGGAAGGTAGTAAAAATGCAGTGTTGTTTAAAAACATTTGAAATTAAGAGATCAGTAGCTTAAAATAATCATGAATATATAGCAAATTCTATCTGTTAACCTCATGGTAACCATAATAGAACACAGACAGAAAAAGAGAGAAAGGAATCCAAACATAACACTAAAGATAGTCATCAAATCACAAGGGAAGAGTGCAAAAGAAGAAAGGAAAAGAAAAGAACACCAAATCAATTAACAAAATGAAAATAATTTCACACTTATCAGTAGTTGCTGCAAATTTATTTATTTATTTTTTAAACATCTTTATTGGAGTATAATTGCTTTACAATGGTGTGTTAGTTTCTGCTTTATAACAAAGTGAATCAGTTATACATATACATATGTTCCCATATCTCTTCCCTCTTGCATCTCCCTCCCTCCCACCCTCCCTATCCCACCCCTCTAGGTGGTCACAAACCACCGAGCTGATCTCCCTGTGCTATGTGGCTGCTTCCCACTAGCTATCTATTTTACATTTGGTAGTGTATATACGTCCATGCCACTCTCACTTTGTCACAACTTACCCTTCAAATTTAAATGGACTAAATGCTCTAATCAAAACACATAGAGTGGCTAAATGAATACAAAAAGACCCATATATATGCTGGTTTCACAAGACTCACTTCAGATCTAAAGACAAACAGAGACTGAAAGTGAGGGGATGGAAAAAAGTATTCCATGAAAAGGGAAATGAAAAGAAAGCCAGAGTAGTGATACTTATATCACACAAAATAGACTTTAAAACAAAGACTATAGCAAAGATGAAGAAGGACATTACAAAATGATTAAGGGATCAATCCAAGAGATATAATGAAAATATACATGAAACTAACATACGAACCCCTAAATACATAATGGAAATATTAACAGAAGTACAGAGAAAAATCAACAGTAACAAAGTAAGAGTAGGACACTTTAACACCCAACATGCATATATAGACATACCATCCAGATAGAAAATCAATAAGGAAACAAAGGCCCTAAACAACACACTACACCAAACGAATGTAATAAATCTATATAGAACATTCCATCCAAAAGCAACAGAGTACACATTCTTTTCAAGTGTATATGGAACATTCTGCAGGACTGATCACATACTAGGCTACTAAACAAGCCTTGGTAAATTTAAGAAAATTAAAATCATGTCAAACACCTTTTCCAAACACAACACTATGAGACTAGAAAACAACTACAAGATAAAAACTGCAAAAACCACAAACACGTGGAGGCTAAACCATATGCTACTAAACAACCAATGGGTGACTGAAGAAATCAGAGGAAATCAAAAAATACCTGGAGACAAATAAAAACAGAAACACAATGAACCAAAATCTACAGGATGTGGCAAAATCAGTTCTTAGGAGGAAGTTTAGAGTGATACAAGCTTACCTCAGGGAACTAGAAAAATCTCAAGTAAACAACTTAACCTTATACCTAAAGGAACTAGAAAAAGAAGAACAAGCAAAACCCAATGTTGGGACTTCCCTGGTGGCACAGTGGTTAAGAATCCGCTTGCCAATGCAGGGGACATGGGTTTGAGCCCTGGTCTGGGAAGATCCCACATGCTGCAGAACAACTAAGCCCATGCACCGCAACTACTGAGCCTCTGCTCTAGAGCCTGTGAGCCACAACTACTGAAGCCCATGTACCTAGAGCCTGTGCTCCACAACAAAGAGAAGCCACCACAATGAGAAACTTCTGCACCACAATGAATAGTCCCTGCTAGCCACAACTAGAGAAAGCCCGTGCACAACAATGAAGACCCAATGCAGCCAAAAATAAAATTAATTAATTAATTAATTTTTAAAAACCCAGTGTTAGTAGAAGGAAAGAAATCATAAAGATCAGAGCAGAAATAAATGAAATAGAGACTAAACAATTAGACAAGATCAATGAAACTAAGAGATGGTTGTTTGAAAAGATAAACAAAATTGATAAACCAGACTCATCAAGAAAAAAGAGAAAGGGCCTAAATCAATAAAATCAGAAATGGAGTAGCAGAAGTTACAACCCACACTATAGAAATATAAAGAATCATAAGAGATGACTATGAAAAACTATACCCCAATAAAATGGACAACCTAGTAGAAATGGACAAATTCTTAGAAATGTACAATGCCCCAAGACTGAACCAGGAAGAAATAGAAAATATGAGCAGACCAATTACCAGTAATGAAATTTAATTGGTAACAAAAAAGAAAAATAACTCAACAAACAATAGTACAGAACCAGAAGTCTTCACAGGTGAGTTCTACCAAACATTTAGAGTTAACACACATCATCCTTAAACTATAAAAAAAACTGCAGAAGAAGGAATGCTGCCAAACTCACCCCGATACAAAAACTTGACAAAGATATCACACAAAATAAGAAAATTACAGGCCAATATCACTGATGAACATAGATGCAAAAATCATCAACAAAATATTAGTAAGCTGAATCCAATAATACATTCAAAGGATCATACTCCATGATAAAGTGGGATTTATTCCAGGATGCAAGGATTGTTCAGTATCCACAAATCAATCACTGTTATACAACACTGTAACAAATTGAAGAATAAAAATCATATGATCATCTCAATAGATGCAGAAGAACATTTTGACAAATTAAACATCCATTTATGAAAAAAAAAAACATCAACAAGATGAGTAGAGAGGGAACATACCTCAACACAATTAAGGTGATATATGATAAACCCACAGCTAACATCATACTCAGTGGTGAAAACTGAAAACTTTTCTTCTAAGATCAGGAACGACACAAAGATGCTCACTCTCACTCCTTTTATTCAACATAGTATTGGAAGTCCTATATACAGCAATCAGAAAAGAAAAAGAAATAAAACTGGAAAGGAAGAAGTAAAACTGTCACTGTATACGAATGACATGATAACATATATATATATATATATATATATATATATATATATAAAATCTTAAATATGCCACCAAAAATCCATTAGAGCTCATCAATAAATTCATTAAAGTTGCAGGATACAAAATTAATATACAGAAATATTTGTTGAAAGCTTTGATTTTTCTGTTAAAGGCTTTGGCCTTTCTGTTAGCACTTCTTTGGCACTTTGGACTGACTCTTTGAAATCAGGCTGTCCCTATGGAACTGTGCTAGCTTTTGCTCTAATTCCTTTTGGAACCAGTCTGTTCCTATTGGAACTGTGCTGCTAAGCCTTTGGTCCAGTTCCTTTGGAACTGGGCTGTTTTTCCTATTAGAACTGTGCTGTTTAGGATTTCTTTCCCTTTGCTCTAGAGAAAAAAAAAAAACCCACGAAATGGGATCCCAGTCATATAATGCTTTGAGTATGCCCCTACTTCAGGGATCCTAGCCAGTTTAATGTTTAAAAACTGCAGTCCCTCCTCATGTGCATTTCTAACTAAATGGATCAACTTAATTTAGAACACCAATGGCCATTATGGGGGACTTTTGAACTCCCCAAACATATTTTTCTTAAAACGGAATTGAAAGACATGGCTCTAAAATTGTCAAAAATGAATAGCACACCTATTTTAATTGGTATTTTGAAGCTTCCAAATGTGATTATATGAGTCTAAAATTGCCTCACTGCAAAATAAAATTTTTAAAACAACTGAGGCAAACAAACTATTGAAGAAAAACAGAATGGTTTCTAAGGCCTCTCTTTCCCCTCCTCCATCTTCCATCCCTGGACGTGCAGCAGCCATCTTATGCTCAAATCCTACCTCTGGTGCCATCTTCCTCCTTCCCTTATGGACTGCCTCCGTTTCCTCTATACCCTCAGATTCCTCTTTCTAATTATCTCTCTGAACTTCTCGTTTTTCTTAAACCTCCCCCTGCTCCTTCCTCCTCTGAACCTATTAGAACCTGCCCCTTTAAAGTTGAGTCTTCTGATCCAAACAAACCTCCCAGGTTTGCTGATGAATTTAACATAGTTATTCAAACTTACTAACCTGTTTTTTCAGATTTGTATCAATTAGTCCATATGTTTGTTGGTGAGGGTCAAGCCAAACACTGGATAAACTTGCTGGATGGTAAAATCTTGAAAGGGATTTAGAAAAGTAATCCCCTAACTTTTGGCAAGAGGCTAAAACATTTGCTGGAGAACTCCAGTGAGCAATAACAGTAGCTTTCCCTAAGCCTATTGACTGAAAGAAAATTCAGGGTTACAGACAAAAATCTAGTGAACCTGTTCAAGACTATTATAATTTACTTAAGGCTATTTTCAAAGGAAATTCTGGGCTTCCTTCAGGTGTTAAATATAATTGGGTAGACTTTAACTGTGTGTTTACTAAGGGCTGAAACAGGATCTTTCTCTTTTAGTTAAAAGGAGCAGGGTGGAATGGGAAATTATGTCTACCTTAGATTAGGTTAATCTGACAAATCAGCTTGCTTGCACCCTAGATGTGTCACTAAATGAAAAACTGCTAAAATTCTTAAGTTTCAACTCTGAAAAATGAAGAACCCTAAACAAAACAAACAAACAAACAAAACTCTTAGTTTCAGCTATTACTGCAAAGAGCCAGGACATTGGCAAAAAGATTATCACAAACTTAAGCACTTTAGGTGCCTTCAGCCCTCTAACCAGAATTTCCAGTGCCCTCCCATTTCTGAAAAATTGGGACTCCAAGGATCTACAGGGTGTCCTCCCAATCCTTCCTCTTAATTGGATCAGATAAACAACTCTCCACATTGGGAATGAATCTCTTACTGTCCTTATTGACACTGGAGTCACACTGTCAGTGTTCAACCTCACTGCTATAAAGCAGCTCCTGCCTCGGAATACTAAAATAGTTCAAATAAGGAAGAGTTCTAGTGAACTGCAAAAGGTTCCTGTCTCTGAACCCATTCCATCTTGATTAGGCCCCTTGAGAAATAACCACTGTTTTCTCCTTAGTCCCTCCACCACTATCCATTTATCACATGAGACTTAGAAAAGTATCATGCTGGAATTTCTTTCTACCAGAAGGGGGAAATAATTCTAGAATTTGACAGTAGCAATGAAAATAGCCAACCAGATAAATTAAATGACCCTTCAACATCTTTCATTTTCTCTGTCTCTGATGGTACTTGAGCTGGTTCTGGAGACACTGATAAATTGTCCTTATTGAGCCAATTCCTACCCTTCTTATGGGCAAAATATCCAACTGATATTGCCAAAATACACAGTGCACCTCCCATCAAGACTCAAATAGATCCCTCAAAACCTCTCCCCAGAATTAATTAATACCCTATAAGTAAAGAAGCACTTCAAGGTATAAAGCCCATAAAAGAAGATTGCAAGGTTCAGGGCCTCATTATCCCTTGTACTAGTTTCTGTAATACTCATATTTTACCTTTGAGAAAACCCAAGGAGGTATGTCAAGGAACTCTGAGCAATAAACAACATCATTGCTCAACACCCTGTTGTTCCTACCCCCATACATTACTAACATCCATTCTAACAGAAGGCAAATTTTTCACCATAATTGATCTATGCAGTACATTTTTCAGTATTCCAGTTGATAAGGCTAACCAAAATGTTTTTGCCTTCACCTGGGAAGGATGACAATACATCTGGACAGTAATGCCCCAGGGTTTCTTTTTTTTTTTTGGCCAAACCATGTGGCTTGTGGAATTTTATTTCCTGGACCAGGGATTGAACCCATGCCCTCAGCAGTGAAAGCATGGAGCCTAACCACTAGACAACCAGGGAATTCCCAGTAAGTCCCTCTTAATTTTCACAAATATTGAAAGCTGATGTGGATGATACAAAGTTTTCTACAGGTTCAAAGTTGTTACAATATATAGATGATTTGCTTCTATGTTCTCCTGCTCAAACCTTTTCACATGAAGACATCATCCATCTGTTAAAACTTTTGGCCTTAAAGGGACCATAAAGTCTTCAAAGAAAAATTGCAGTTTGCTCAAACTCAGGTTGGATATTTAGGGCACATGATCTCTGAACAAGGACTACATTTGGATCTATGTAGGCTTTATGGAATCCTGAGTTTCCCAAAACCTAAAACTAAGTGTCAATTATGAGGTTTTATTGGATTAGCTGGCTACTGTCAAAATTGAATTCCAAATTTTTTTTCTTATCACCCAGCACTTATATGCTTTATTAAGAAAGAGAAAACCTGAAAAGGGGCACAGATATCACGAACAGGGAATGCCTCCCTGCAGTATACAAACTCAGAATGTGCAGAGAGGCTGTGTTTGGATCTGAAGAAGGAGCCTTCAAGATGGCAGAGGAATAAGACGTGGAGATCACTTTCCTCCCCACAAATATATAAAAATTACAACTGCATGTGGAACAACTCCTATAGAACACCTAATGAATGCTGTCAGAAGACCTCAGACTTCCCAAAAGCTTTTCTTTGCCATTTGTACTAGGGTTCTGATTGCACGTTATTTTAATTTATTTTTTCTTTTTAGTGTAGTTTCTAGCACTTGTTATCATTGGAGGATTTGTGGGGTTTTTTTGGTGTGGTTGCTCTCTTCTTTTTTTCTCTTTCATTATTTTTTTAATTTTTAATAATTATTTTCTATTTTAATAACTATTTTATTTATTTGCTTTCTTTCTTTCTTTTTTTTCTCCCTTTTCTTCTGAGCCATGTCGCTGACAGGATCTTGGTGCTCTGGTAGGGGGTCAGGTCTGAGCCTCTGAGGTGGGAGAGGCGAGTTCAGGACACTGGTCCACCAGAGACCTCATGGCCTCATGTAATATAATATGGTGAAAGTTCCCCAGAGATCTTCTCAATGCTAAGACCCAGCTCCACTCAATGACCAGCAAGCTACAGTACATGACACCCTATTCCAAACAACAAGCAAGACAGGAACACAAACCCACCCATTAAAAGAGAGGCTGCCTAAAATCATAAAAAGTTCACAAACACACCACATGATGTGTTCCTGCCCACCAGAAAGAAAAGATCCAGACTCATCCACCAGAACACAGGCACCACTCCCCTCTACCAGAAAGCCTACACAACCCACTGAACCAAATTTACCCATTGGGAGTAGACACCAAAAACAATGGGAAATAATGAACCTGCAGTCTGCAAAACAGAGACCCCAAATGCAGTAAGTTACGCAAAATGAGAAGACAGAGAAATTCACAGCAGATGAAGGAGCAAGGTAAAAACCCACTAGAATAAACAAATAAACAGGAAATAGGCAGTATACCAGAAAAAGAATTCAGAATAATGGTAGAAAAGTTGATCCAAAATCTTGGAAATAGAATGGAGAAAATACAGAAATGTTTAACAAGGACTGAGAAGAACTAAAGAGCAAACAAACAAAGATGAACAACAAAATAAATGAAATTAAAAATTCTCTAGAAGGAATCAAAAGCAGATTAACTGAGGTAAAAGAACGGATAAGTGACTTGGAATATAAAATAGTGGAAATAACTACTGCAGAGTAGAATAAAGAAAAAAGATTGAAAAGAACTGAGGACAAGCTCAGAGACCTTTGTGAAAACATTAAATACACCAATATTTGAATTATAGGGGTCCCAGAAGATGGAGAGAGAAAAAAAAGGGGGCTGAGAAAATATTTAAAATTTTTAATGAAAAATTCCCCAATATAAGTCAGGAAATAGTCAGTCAAGTCCAGGAAGTGGAGAGAGTCCATACAAGATAAAGGAGAGACACACCAAGATACATATTAATCAAACTATTAAAAATTAAATACAAAGAAAAAATATTAATAGCAGCAAGGGAAAAGCAACAATTAGCATACAAGGGAATTCCCATAAGGTAAACAGTGAAACTTTCAGCAAAAACTATGCAAGCTAGAAAGGAGTGGTAGTACATATTTAAAGTGATGAAAGAGAACAACCTACAGCCAAGATTTCTCAACACAGCAAGGATATCATTCAGATTTGAAGGAGAAATTTTAAAAATTAGAGACAAGCAAAAGCTAAGAGAATTCAGCAACACCAAAAGAACACTACAACAAATGCTAAAGGAACTTCTCTAGGCAGGAAAAACAAGACAAGGAAAAGAATTACAATAACACACAAAACAATTAAGAAAATGGTAATAGGAACATATATATCGATAACTACCATAAATATAAATAGATTAAATGCTCCCACCAAAAGACATTGACTGGCTGAATGGATACAAAAACAAGACCTGTACATATGCTGTCTACAAGACACCCACTTTTGTCCTAGGGACACATACAGACTGAAAGTGAGGGGATGTAAAAAGATATTCCATGAAAATGGAAATCAAAAGACAGCTGGAGTAGGAATTCTCATATCAGACAAAATATACTTTAAAATAAAGACTATTACAAGAGGTAAAGAAGGAAACAATATAATGATCAAAGGATCAATCCAAAAAAATGATATAACAATTGTAAATATTTATGCACCAAATATAGGAGCACCTCAACACATAAGGCAAATGCTAACAGCCATAAAAGGGGAAAATGACAGTAACACAATAATAGGGGACATTAACACCCCAATTTCACCAATGGACAGATCATCCAAAAGGAAAATAAATAAGGAAACAAAAGCCTTAAATGATACATTTTAAAAAATGGACTTAGTTGATTATTTATAGGACATTCCAACTAAAAACAGCAGATTACACTTTCTTACCAAGTGCTCATGGAACATTCTCCAGGACAGATTATATCCTGGGTCACAAAAGAAGCCTTGGTAATTTTAGGAAAATTGAAATCGTATCAAGTAACTTTTCTGACCACAGCGCTATGAGACTAGATATAAATTACAGGAAAAAATATGTAAAAAATACAAAGACATGGAGGCTAAACAATACATTACTAGAGGGGGTAGAGAGAAGATGGTGGAAGAGTAAGATGCAGAGAGCACCTTACTCCCCACAGATAAAACAGAAATACATCTACACGTGGAACTGCTCCTATAGAACACCCACTGAATGCTGGCAGAATACCTCAGACCTTCCAAAAGGCAATAAACTCTGACGTACCTGGGTAGGGCAAAAGAAAAAAGAATAAATAGAAACAAAAGAATAGGGATGGGATCTGCACCAGTGGGAGGGAGCTGTGAAGGAGGAAAGGTCCCACACACTAGATGCACCTTCATGGGTGGAGACTGCGGTGGCAGAGGGGGAAATTTCAGAGTCACAGAAGAGAGTGCAGTAACAGGGTGCAGAGGGCAAAGTGGAGAGATTCCCACAGAGGATCGGTAGTGACCAGCACTCAGCAGCTCGAGAGGCTTGTCTGCTCACCCGCCAGGAAGGGCAGGGGCTGGGAGCTGAGGTTTGGGCTTCGGTAGGAAGTTGGGAGAGGACTGGGGTTGGCTGCGTGAACACAGCCTGAAAGGGTTAGTGCACCACGGATAACAGGGAGGGAGTCTGGGAGAAGTCTGGAGTTGCCAAAGAGGTAAGAGACCTTTTCTTCCCTCTTTGCTTCCTGGGGTGCAAGGAGATTGGATTAAGCGCTCCACTTAAAGGAGCTCCAGAGACAGGTGTGGAGCTGCCGAACAGACAAGAGACTTTTTCTTGCCTCTTTGTTTCCTGGTGCATGAGGAGATGGGTTTAAGCGCACTGCTTAAAGGAGCTCCAGAGACAGGTGCAGAGCTGCCAAAGAGACCAGAGACTTTTCCTTGGCTCTTAGTTTCCTGGTGTGTGAGGAGAGGTGATTAAGCACACCACTTAAAGGAGCTCTAGAAATGGGCACGAGCTGCGGCTATCAGTGCGGACACCAGAGATGGGCATGAGATGCTAAGACTTCTGCTGCTGCCACCAAGAAGCCTGTGTGCAAGCACAGGTCACTCTCCACACCTCCCCTCGTGGGAGCCTGTGCAGCCTGCCACTGCCAGTGTCCCGGGATCCAGGGACAACTTCCCTGCAAGAATGCACGGCATGCCTCAGGGTGGTGCAACATCATGCCGGCCTCTGCCGCTGAAGGCTCGATTTGCATCCATAACCCTAACTCCCCCTGGCCTGAGCCAGAGCCCCCAAATCAGCTGCTCCTTTAACCCTGTCCTGAACGAAGAGCAGACGCCCTCAGGCGACCTACATGCAGAGGTGGGGCCAAGTCCAAAGCTGAAGCACAGGAGCTGTGTGAACAAAGAGGAGAGGGGAAGGTCTCTCCCAGCAGCCTCAGAAGAAGCGGATTAAATCTCCACAATCAACTTGAAGTGCCCTGCATCTGTGGAATACCTGAATAGATAGCGAATCATCCCAAGTTGAGAAGGTAGACTTTGGGAGCAAGATATATTATTATTTTCCCCTTTTTTTTCTTTTTGTGAGGGTGTCTGTGAGTGCTGCTGTGTGAGATTTGGTCTGTATAGCTTTGATTTCACCATTAGTCCTAGGGTTCTGACTGACCCATTTTTTTGTTTTTGTTTTTTTTTTACTTTAAAAAAATTATCTTCTTAATAATTATTTTCTATTTTAATAACTTTATTTTATCCTACTTTATTTTATCTTCTTTCTTTCTTCCTTCCTTTCTTCCTTCCTTTCTTCTTTTCTTCCATCCTTTCTTCCTTCCTTTCTTGCTTTTGGTCTTCCTCCCATTCTTCCTCGCTTCCTTCCTCCCTTTCTTTCTCCCTTCCTTCCTTCCTTCTCTCCTCTCTTCCTTCCTTCCTCCCTTTCTTCTTTCCTTCCTTCCTTCCTTTCTTCCTACCTTCCTTCTTTTCTTTCTTCCTTTCTTCTTCCTTCCTTCCTTTCTTCCTTCCTTCTTTCCTTCCTTCCTTTCTTCCTTCCTTCTTTCTTTCCTTTCTATTTTTTCTCCCTTTTTTAATGAGCCATGTGGATTAAAGTCTCTTGTTCCAGCCAGTTGTCAGGGCTGTGTCTCGGAGGTGGGAAAACCAAATTCAGGACACTGGCCCGCAAGAGAACTCCCTATTCCAAGTAATATCAAATGGCGAAAATCTCCCAGAGATATCCATCTCAACACCAAGACGCAGCTTCACTCAATGACCAGCAAGCTACAGTGCTGGACACCCTATGCCCAACAACAAGGAAAACCAGACTACAGCCCCATCCATTAGCAGAGAAGTTGCCTAAAATCATAATAAGGCTACAGACACAACAAAACACACCACCAGACGTGGACCTGCCCACCTGAAAGCCAAGATCCAGCCTCATCCACCAGAACACAGGCATTAGTCCCCCCCAACCAGGAAACCTACTCAACCCACTGAATCAACCTTATCCACAGGGGACAGACACCAAAAACAATGAGAACTATGAACCTGCAGCCTGCAAAAAGGAGACCCAAAACACAGAAAGCAAAATAAAAAGACAGAAAAACACACAGTAGATGAAGGAGCCAGGTAAAACCCCACCAGACCTAACAAATGAAGAGGAAATAGGCAGTCTACCTGAAAAAAGAATTCAGAATAATGATAGTAAAGATGATTCAAAATCTTGGAAATAGAATAGAGAAAATGCAAGAAACATTTAACAAGGACCTAGAAGAAATAAAGGGGAAGCAAGCAATGATGAGAAACAAAATAAATGAAATTAAAAATACTCTAGACGGGATCAATAGCAGAATAAGTGAGGTGGAAGAACAGATAAGTGACCTGGACGATAAAATAGTGGAAATAACTACTGCAGAGTAGAATAAAGAAAAAAGAATGAAAAGAACTGAGGACAGTCTCAGAGACCTCTGGGAAAACATTAAATGCACCAACATTCGAATTATAGGGGTCCCAGAAGAAGAAGAGAAAAAGAAAGGGATTGAGAAAATATTTGAAGAGATTATATTCAAAACTTCCCTAATATGGGAAAGGAAATACTTAATCAAGTCCAAGAAGCACAGAGAGTGCCATACAGAATAAATACAGGAGAAACATGCCAAGACACATATTAATCAAACTATCAAAAATTAAATACAAAGAAAAAATATTAAAAGCAGCAAGGGAAAAACAACAATAACACACAAGGGAATCCCCATAAGGTTAACAGATGATAATTCAGCATAAACTCTGCAAGCCAGAAGGGAGTAGGAGGATATATTTAAAGTGATGAAGGAGAAAAACCTACAATGAAGATTATTCTACCCAGCAAGGATCTCATTCAGAGTTGATGGAGAAATTAAAACTTTTAAAGAGAGGGAAAAGCTGAGAGGGTTCAGCACCATCAAACCAGCTCTACAACAAATGCTAAAGGAACTTCTCTAGGCAGGAAACACAAAAGAAGAAAAAGCCCTACAATAACAAACCCAAAACAATTAAGGAAATGGGAATAGGAATATACATATTGATAATTATCTTAAAGGTAAATGGATTAAATGATCCTATCAAAAGACACAGATTGGCTGAATGGATACAGAAACAGGACCCATATATTTGCTGTGTACAAGAGACCCACATCAGACCTAGGGAAACATACAGACTGAAAGTAAGGGGATGGAAAAAGATATTCCATGCAAATGGAAATCAAAAGAGAGCTGGAATAGCAATTCTCATATCAGACAAAATAGACTTTAAAATAAAGACTATTACAAGAGACAAAGAAGGACACTACATAATGATCAAGGGATCGATCCATGAAGAAGATATAACAATGGTAAATACTTATGCACCCAACAGAGGAGCATATCAATACATAAGACAAATTTTAACAGACATAAAAGGGAAAATCGACAGTAACACATTCATAGTAAGGGACTTTAACACCGTATTTTCACCAATAGACAGATCATCCAAAATGAAAATTAGGAAACAGAAGTTTTAAATGATACATTAAACAAGATGGGCTTAATTGATATTTATAGGACATTCCATCCAAAAACAACAGAATACACATTTTTCTCAAGTGCTCATGGAACATTCTCCAGGATAGATCATATCTTGGCCCAAAAATCTAGCTTTGGTAAATTCAAGAAAATTGAAATCATATCAAGTATCTTTTCTGACCACAACACTTTGAGACTATATATCAATTACAGGAAAATATCTGTAAAAAATAGAAACACATGGGGGCTAAACAATAGACTAATTAATAGTGAAGTGATCACAGAAGAAATCAAAGAGGAAATCAAAAAATACTTAGAAACAAATGACAATGGAGACACAGCGACCCAAAACCTATGGGATGCAGGAAAATCACTTCTAGGAGGGAAGTTTACAGCAATACAATCCTACCTTAAGAAACAGTAAACATCTCGAATAAACAACCTAACTTTGCACCTAAAGCAATTAGAGAAAGAAGAACAAAAAAACCCCAAAATTTAACAGAAAGAGAGAAATCATAAAGATGACAAAAGAAATAATTGAAAAAGAAAAGAAGGAAAAGATAGCAAAGATTAATAAAACTAAAAGCTGATTCTTTGAGAAGATAAACAAAACTGATAAACCATTAGCCAGACTCATCAAGAAAAAACAGGAGAGGACTCAAATCAATAGAATTAGAAATGAAAAAGGAGAAATAACAATGGACACTGCAGAAATACAAAAGATTATTAGAGACTACTACGAGCATCTGTATGCTAATAAAATGGACCACCTGGAAAAAATGGACAAATTCTTAGAAATGCACAACCTGCCAAGACTGAACCAGGAAGAAATAGAAAATATGAACAGACCAATCACAAGCACTAAAATTGAAACTGTGATTAAAAACCTTCCAACAAACGAATGCCCAGGACCAGACGGCTTCACAGGCGAATTCTATCAAACATTTAGAGAAGAGCTAACACCTATCCTTCTCAAACTGTTCCAAAAGGGCAGAGGAAGGAACAATGCCAAACTCATTGTATAAGGCCACCATAAACCTCATACCAAAATCAGAGAAAGACATCACAAAGAAAGAAAAGTACAGGCCAATATCCCTGAAGAACATAGATGCAAAAATCCTGAACAAAATACTAGCAAACAGAATCCAACAGCACATTAAAAGGATCATACACCATGATCAAGTGGGGTTTATTCTAGGAATGCAAGGATTCTTCAATATATGCAAATCAATCAACGTGATACACCATATCATCAAACTGAAGGAGAAAAACCATATGATCATGTCCATAGGTGCAGAGAAATCTTTTGACAAAATTCAACACCCATTTATGAAAAAACCCTGCAGAAAGTAGGCATAGAGGGAACTTTCTTCATCATAATAAAGGCCATATATGACAAACACACAGTCAACATCATCCTCAATGGTGAAGAACTGAAACCATTTCCACTAAGATCAGGAACAAGACAAGGTTGCCCACTCTCACCACTGTTATTCAACATAGTTTTGGAAGTTCTAGTCACATCAATCAGAGAAGAAAAAGAAATAAAATGAATCCAAATTGGAAAAGAAGAAATAAGGCTGACACTATTTGCAGATGACATGATACTATACATAGAGAATCCTAAGGATGCTACCAGAAAACTATTAGAGCTAATAAATGAATTTGGTAAAGTAGCAGGATACAAAATTAATGCACAGAAATCTCTGGCATTCTAATACACTAATGATGAAAATCTGAGAGTGAAATAAAGAAAACACTCCCATTTACCACTGCAACAAAAAGAATAAAATATCTAGTGATAAACCTACCTCAGGAGACCAAAGATCTATATGCAGAAAATTATAAGACACTGATGAATGAAATTAAAGATGATACTAATAGATGGAGAGATATACCATGTTCTTGGATTGGAATAATCAACACTGTGAAAATGAGTCTACCACCAAAAGCAATCTACAGATTCAATGCAATCCCTATCAAACTACCTCTTGCATTTTTTACAGAACTAGAACAAAATATTTCACAATTTGTATGGAAACACAAAAGACCCCGAAAAGCCAAAATAATCTTGAGTATGAAAAATGGAGCTGGAGGAATCAGGCTCCCTGACTTCAGACTATACTACAAAGTTACACTAATCAAGACAGTATGGTACTGGCACAAAAACAGAAATATAGATCAATGGAACAGGCTAGAAAGCCCAGAGATAAACTGACACACATATGGTCACCCTATTTTTGATAAAGGAGGCAAGAATATACAGTGGAGATAAGACAGCCTCTTTAATAAATGGTTCTGTGAAAACTGGACAGGGACATGTAGAAGTATGAAATTAGAACACTCCCTAACACCATACACAAAAATAAACTCAAAATTGGTTAAAGACCTAAATGTAAGGCTAGACACAATCAAACTCTTAGAAGAAAACATAGGCAGAACACTCTATGTCATAAATCACAGCAAGATCCTTTTTGACCCACCTCCTAGCGAAATGGAAATAAAAACAAAAATAAACAAATGGGACCTAATGAAACTTAAAAGGTTTTGCACAGTGAAGGATACCATAAACAAGACCAAAACACAACCCTCAGAATACGAGAAAATAGTTTCAATTGAAGCAACTGACAAAAGATTATTCTCCAAAATTTATAAGCATCTCATGCAGCTAAGTAAGAAAAAAACAACCCAATCCAAAAATGGGCAGAAGACCTAAATAGACATTTCTCCAAAGAAGATATACTGATTGTCAACAAACACATGAAAGAAATTCTCAACATCATTAATCATTAGAGAAATGCAAATAAAAACTACAATGAGATATCATCTCACACTGGTCAGAATGGCCATCATTAAAAATCTAGAAACAATAAATGCTGGAGAGGGTGTGGAGAAAAGTGAACACTCTTGCACTGCTGGTGGGAATGTAAATTGATACAGGCACTATGGAGAACAGTATGGATGTTCATTTAAAAACTACAAATAGAACTACCATACGACCCAGCAATCCCACTACTGGGCATATACCCTGAGAAAACCATAATTCAAAAAGAGTCATGTACCAAAATGTTCATTTCAACTCTATTTACAATAGCCAGGACATGGAAGCAACCTAAGTGTCTATCAACACATGAATGGATAAAGATGTGGCACATATATACAATGGAATGTTACTTAGCCATAAAAAGAAATGAAACTGAGTTATTTGTAGTGAGTTATATGGACCTGGAGTCTGTCATTCAGAGTGAAGTAAGTCAGAAGGAGAAAAACAAACACCGTATGCTAACTCATATATATGGATTCTAAGAAAAAAATGTCATGAAGAGCCTAGGGGTAGGATGGGAATAAAACACAGACCTACTAGAGAAGGGACTTGAGGATACGGGGATTGGAAAGGGTAAACTGTGACAAAGTGAGAGAGTAGCATGGTCATATATACACCACCAAACAGGGTGGATAGCTACCGGAAGCAGCCACATGGCACAGGGAGATCAGCTAAGTGCTTTGTGACCCCCTAGATTGGTGGGATAGGGAGGGATGCAGCAAAAAACGTCCTAAGAGGTAAGGTTATAAAATACAATCCTACCTGAAGAAAGAAGAAACATCTCAAATAAACAACCTAACCATACACATAAAGGAATTAGAGAAAGAAGAACAAACTAACCCCAAAGTTAGCAGAAGGAAATAAATCATAAAGATCTGATCAGAAATAAATGAACAAGAAATGATGGAAAGATAGCAAAGACCAATAAAACTAAAAGCAGGTTCTTTGAGAAGTTTTAAAAAATGTGATAAAACATTAGCCAGATTTATTACAAATAAAAGTGAGAAGACTCAAATCAATAGAAGTAGAAATGAAAAATGAGAGGTAACAACTGTCATTGCAGAAAT